>NW_027069495.1:1759853-1924890 GCF_002906115.3 Quercus suber | reverse complement strand
ACTTTGAAACCTTGTTTTTTGAAGTATTAAAAACACCTAGAACTACCCAATTACAAGTAGAGTGCGTTTTGTCAAAGGATTAGCCAATTTACATAAATAAGTGAAAACACATATGTCCTAAGAATCTCCCCCTTTAGCAATCCGTGACAAAACCACAACAAACAAATTAACATATGAGAGAAGTCATAAATCACTCAACTCATATTCACTTGTTGAATACAATAAAACCTATCCTAACACAAACTCTTGAAAAACTTTGCAAGAAGAGAGTTTATGGCAAGTAGACTTTGACAACCTGTATTTCTGAAACACTTTAAACAAAACTCATCAAAGCATCTTCTGTGAAACAGAAATAATAGATTGCATACAAGTATAAAGAACATGTGTATAAAGATAGAGAAGAAACAACACATGGAAAGAGAGGTGAAAGAAACATACATCCACATATATAAAGAAAAAATAAGTACAATGTATGTAAAACTAGTCAAAAGACCTCATATACAAGATCAATATATCTATAAAGAATAGAAAGAAAAAGATACATCAAAACCTCACTACATCCCTCAAAAATATCAACACTCCCCTATCAAAAATTTCTTATACTAACTCTCCCCCTAAGATAACTACTCTTATAACCCAAAACTACTCCCCTTTTTGTCACAAGTGACAAAGGGTAGAGTGTCATGTCGACATCTCATCAGTAGAGCTAACATCTCCATCATCATCATCCGAAGCATCATCATCATCATCACCATCATCATCATCATCCTCAGAGTCTGAAGCCGCTAGAGAAAATGGTGAAGGAGTAGCCTCAGGAGCAAAACCACCTATGGTTGCCTGCCGTCGTGCAATACACCTAACACGAACTTTCACCTGATACAACTCAGAGGAGAGTGTATCGAGGCGAGTATCCATGCGCTGCAGCTGCGCCATGATATCTCCAAGAGATACATTGCCCGTAGAAGAAGGAGTAGATGTAGATGGAGCTGAACGGGAGAGAGGAGTGGCAACCGTCTGTTCCGACCTAAACTGAGCCTCACTACATTTTACGGTAGCGGCATCTATGGCACATATGTGTGTGAAGTGGTCGGACACAGGAAATGGAATAGAGAAATGGCATAAAATCCTCGTGACAGCGGAAGGAAAGATGAGCTTATCATGGGACACCGAATCTAGATGAACATCTATAATAGAAAGGATAAAATGAGAAGGAAAATCTATAGTAAGATGCTTAAGAAGAGATAACAAAAATCGAGCATAAGGCTCTGTGATGGAGTTGTAGTGAGAGAGTGGATGGAGTACAAAAGTCATCACCATGTTAAGAAACCTAGGACCTTTAGCAAAAGGCCTACATGATGTGTACTGATGCTCACCCCAATCAGCTGGGTGCTGACAAAAAGCAGAAATGAGCTCATCTTTGGACACAGTCCTCAGACCTCACAAGAAGGATAGTCAGGAAAATCTATCCTAGGAACCCTAAGCACGTCCGTAACTAACTACGGTGTGACAGGGATGCGCGTACCTCGAACGCGAGTGAAAAAGAGAGGTACTGAACAACCTATCCGTGCATGTTGGAGTAAAACTCCTGAATCAGCACGAGAGGACAAGTGACCGGGACGTCACACAGCGTGACTCCCATCCCCTACTGTGAATGACAGAGGAAAGGTCAGTGTCGACGAAGTTTGCCAAAATGACTTAGCGTTCCGAATGAACACCTCTATACTTGTATGCAATCTATTATTTCTGTTTCACAGAAGATGCTTTGATGAGTTTTGTTTAAAGTGTTTCAGAAATACAGGTTGTCAAAGTCTACTTGCCATAAACTCTCTTCTTGCAAAGTTTTTCAAGAGTTTGTGTTAGGATAGGTTTTATTGTATTCAACAAGTGAATATGAGTTGAGTGATTTATGACTTCTCTCATATGTTAATTTGTTTGTTGTGGTTTTGTCACGGATTGCTAAAGGGGGAGATTCTTAGGACATATGTGTTTTCACTTATTTATGTAAATTGGCTAATCCTTTGACAAAACGCACTCTACTTGTAATTGGGTAGTTCTAGGTGTTTTTAATACTTCAAAAAACAAGGTTTCAAAGTTAAGTATTGAAGTCATCAAGTCTGTCCAAGAAAAAGCAAGCTGAAGTGCAAATTCATTAAAGCTCGACACCTGCTCGATAGCTACCTCGACACCTGCTATCTGTCGAGATTTATAATTTCAAATTTTCTGATCTGATTTTCTTGGAATCCGTGAATATGCTTTTGGGCATTCTTTTCTTCTAACCCTAAACATATAAAAGGATTGTTTTAAGAGCCGTCAAATTGTGCACAAGTTGCAAAAGCATTGAGCAATCTCTGCTCAAGCAAATTGTGATCAAAGACGAAGTTCTTGGCCTAGTTCGTCTTCTTTGAAGAAGTTGCTGTGTATTTGCACTAAAGGGTTTTGTGACTAAGCATCTTCCTGATCTTCATCGTGTAGGATGAACTAAAGAACTTTGCAGCCAACCTTTCCTCCTTAGTTGGTGTTTTGAAGTCGTGTACTGGGATCCGTGCATTGGTTAGTCACGTACTTGGAAGCCGTGCATCAAAAGGGAAATTGTCACTACAGATCAAGTCTAATTGGATATTGGGGTAAGGATTCAACTGTAGGTTGGTAAGGTACTTGGAATTCCTTTACTTGTAACCACTTGATTTGATAATAGTGGAGTTTCGGGAGTGGTAACCTGAAAATCACCCTGTGGGGTTTTTGCCGTTAGAGTTTTCCCCATTCGTTAACAAATCATCATATTATTTAATTTCCGTTGCATATTTAGTTTTTGGTGATTTGTTTGTGCTTCCTCGCGTTTGCATGATTAATTGATTAATTAACAACTTGGCTAATTAATTAATTGGTTTCATCACAAGGGGTCATTTAGATTGTGGCCTATCAGAAATTTAAAGGTCCACAGCAGTGGTCCAACCTGCCGCTATAACTAAGCAAAAGCGTCGCAAAAAGGAGTCCCTATTGCAGCAGTCATACAAATGCCGCTACAGATCACATATTGCAGTTGGTTTTTGGGGTGCCATTATATATAAGTTACTATCGCTGAAACATATATATTGCGGCAGTTTTATGTCTTGCTATTGTAGGATGCCGCAAAAGACTATACCTATAGTGGCAATCCCAAAAAAATGCCGCAATAGACCCTATGTACAGCGGCGGTCCCAAAAAACACCGTAATATGTGACATATAGCAGCGGTTTTTGCACTTGCCACAAAAAACCCACTGCAATAGTACAGATTTCTTGTAGTGAAATGAACTGAAATAGACCAAACTGAAATGAATAGACTAAAGTGAACCAAATGCCAATTTGTAATTAGCTAACATAACTCAAAAAATTAATAATAATTATAATAAAAAAAGGTGATGGAATTGGTTTGTTATTAAAGTAACATCAATCAAATTCATTATCACACTAATATTTTTAACTAAATTCTTATGCATGCGTCTATGATTCTATGTGCCTATTGAAGGTTTTATTGAAGTTAAATTTGA
Organism: Quercus suber; assembly: GCF_002906115.3. Lineage (NCBI taxonomy): Eukaryota > Viridiplantae > Streptophyta > Magnoliopsida > Fagales > Fagaceae > Quercus > Quercus suber. Next base: position 1,921,361 of record NW_027069495.1, on the reverse strand, counting down.
TACTATGTAGAAAAAGTTGGTACACCACAAAAAAAGTATATCAAGAAACCACTTGCATGTAATATTTAATACCAAAAAAGAAAAAAGATAGAGGAAAAAATATTAATTTGTTCAAGTGGCCTTTATATAGTCTTTTAATTTGTTCAAGTGACCACACATTATGATATATATATTTTATTCTTCTGAGTTGGACTTCATTGTATCAGTACACACAAAATTTATTGTTTCTTTATTTATAAAACACTAACTGCACTGGATAATGTATTAGACATGCTTCAGGTAATCAATGAAAATTGCATTGATATATATGAGCTTTAGATTAGTGACTAGTTCACTATGCATGTGATTTGAATGTAACAGGTTTTCAAAGTTTGCACCAAATTACTTCAAACCCTACCATCTCCACAAATACCTTCACTTCTTATTCTATCTTCGTTTTTGTTTCAGTATTATATCTGCATTATTGTCCAAATAACATTTGGTTCATGAATGTTTCTTTACTAAGCAACTTAATTTGTTTACCATAAACATGTTTTGCCTTGTAACTTTTACAAAAAAAAAAAAAAAATTGCAACTTGACTCTAGGTGACAGTAGGAGCAGTTTATTTTATTTTATTATTTTTATTTATTTATTTTTTTAAGATTTGAAATATGACTTGTNAATTCATTAAAGCTCGACACCTGCTCGATAGCTACCTCGACACCTGCTATCTGTCGAGATTTATAATTTCAAATTTTCTGATCTGATTTTCTTGGAATCCGTGAATATGCTTTTGGGCATTCTTTTCTTCTAACCCTAAACATATAAAAGGATTGTTTTAAGAGCCGTCAAATTGTGCACAAGTTGCAAAAGCATTGAGCAATCTCTGCTCAAGCAAATTGTGATCAAAGACGAAGTTCTTGGCCTAGTTCGTCTTCTTTGAAGAAGTTGCTGTGTATTTGCACTAAAGGGTTTTGTGACTAAGCATCTTCCTGATCTTCATCGTGTAGGATGAACTAAAGAACTTTGCAGCCAACCTTTCCTCCTTAGTTGGTGTTTTGAAGTCGTGTACTGGGATCCGTGCATTGGTTAGTCACGTACTTGGAAGCCGTGCATCAAAAGGGAAATTGTCACTACAGATCAAGTCTAATTGGATATTGGGGTAAGGATTCAACTGTAGGTTGGTAAGGTACTTGGAATTCCTTTACTTGTAACCACTTGATTTGATAATAGTGGAGTTTCGGGAGTGGTAACCTGAAAATCACCCTGTGGGGTTTTTGCCGTTAGAGTTTTCCCCATTCGTTAACAAATCATCATATTATTTAATTTCCGTTGCATATTTAGTTTTTGGTGATTTGTTTGTGCTTCCTCGCGTTTGCATGATTAATTGATTAATTAACAACTTGGCTAATTAATTAATTGGTTTCATCACAAGGGGTCATTTAGATTGTGGTCTATCAGAAATTTAAAGGTCCACAGCAGCGGTCCAACCTGCCGCTATAACTAAGCAAAAGCGTCGCAAAAAGGAGTCCCTATTGCAGCAGTCATACAAATGCCGCTACAGATCACATATTGCGGTTGGTTTTTGGGGTGCCATTATATATAAGTTACTATCGCTGAAACATATATATTGCGGCAGTTTTATGTCTTGCTATTGTAGGATGCCGCAAAAGACTATACCTATAGTGGCAATCCCAAAAAAATGCCGCAATAGACCCTATGTACAGCGGCGGTCCCAAAAAACACCGTAATATGTGACATATAGCAGCGGTTTTTGCACTTGCCACAAAAAACCCACCGCAATAGTACAGATTTCTTGTAGTGAAATGAACTGAAATAGACCAAACTGAAATGAATAGACTAAAGTGAACCAAATGCCAATTTGTAATTAGCTAACATAACTCAAAAAATTAATAATAATTATAATAAAAAAAGGTGATGGAATTGGTTTGTTATTAAAGTAACATCAATCAAATTCATTATCACACTAATATTTTTAACTAAATTCTTATGCATGCGTCTATGATTCTATGTGCCTATTGAAGGTTTTATTGAAGTTAAATTTGATACTATGTAGAAAAAGTTGGTACACCACAAAAAAAGTATATCAAGAAACCACTTGCATGTAATATTTAATACCAAAAAAGAAAAAAGATAGAGGAAAAAATATTAATTTGTTCAAGTGGCCTTTATATAGTCTTTTAATTTGTTCAAGTGACCACACATTATGATATATATATTTTATTCTTCTGAGTTGGACTTCATTGTATCAGTACACACAAAATTTATTGTTTCTTTATTTATAAAACACTAACTGCACTGGATAATGTATTAGACATGCTTCAGGTAATCAATGAAAATTGCATTGATATATATGAGCTTTAGATTAGTGACTAGTTCACTATGCATGTGATTTGAATGTAACAGGTTTTCAAAGTTTGCACCAAATTACTTCAAACCCTACCATCTCCACAAATACCTTCACTTCTTATTCTATCTTCGTTTTTGTTTCAGTATTATATCTGCATTATTGTCCAAATAACATTTGGTTCATGAATGTTTCTTTACTAAGCAACTTAATTTGTTTACCATAAACATGTTTTGCCTTGTAACTTTTACAAAAAAAAAAAAAAAATGCAACTTGACTCTAGGTGACAGTAGGAGCAGTTTATTTTATTTTATTATTTTTATTTATTTATTTTTTTAAGATTTGAAATATGACTTGTTTCACATCAAATGGTCCTATTTAACAAAATAAGTTGGCTAATTTTTTCCTCTTTTTTCTCAAGGGTTTTTTTTCCCCAATAAAAATAATCTTTGACTACAAGAGAAGGAAAATAATATTAATTTAAAAGATTGTACCTAAAGTAGAGTTCTAAGTTACTACAATTTCTGCCACAATTTTGATGTAGGCATGTAGTAGATTGTGAGTTGTTATCTATCATTTTTGTAAGGATCCATCACCTACAATCTGCCACGTCAAACTTATAACAAAAGTTACATACACGAATTTGCACAATAAATTTAGCTAATAAACTTGTATGTTTTAGACCCCTTAAAACACAATTGGATTAACCTAGTAACAGTCAAGTTATTACTTAGTCCAAATTTCAGATCTAGGTTATCAAATCAAACAATATATTAAGTATAGAGCGAAAAGTAAATAACACAATGATATGATACCAAGAAAACCAAACCGGTAAAAAACCTGGGTAAGATTTAACCTAGTATCCTCAAGGTAAACTTGAATCCACTATAAAAAGAATTGAAGTTTTACAATAGAATTTAGACCACTAACATTCTATTGCTACCCACCAGTAGAAACTTACTACATACCACGTGCAAGCTCGAGACCACGGACTCCTTTTTTTGGATTCTCCAACAAGTACAAGCACACTCGTTGTTATCTTTAAGCTCTTATAACAACTAAATGATCATCAAGTTCTTGAAGAAATCTCTCCTTGATAATCCTAAACTTTGTGAAGGAAAGCTCCTCACAGATCTCACAAGAGATTCACACAAAAGCAATGAGCAACCTCCAAAACATGGCAGGGTTTGCCTTATATACCTAGGGCAAAAAATAAAACCCTAAACATTTTAGGAGTTAAGGTGAGTTGGAATTATGAGTAAAAACCATTCTTCCGATTTTGATTGATCGAGCCTAAGCTTCATCAATCGATCAGGCCGAAATGCATAGTGAATTTGTATAGCTGATTCCAACTTTACATAAAAGACACAACTTTGAGCAAGCCTAAACAAGACTAAACAACTGTTTTAATATGGTTTGCCAAATTACACATTAGAGTTCTAAATACATAAATTCCTAAATCTTTAGAACCTAACAAACTCCCCTTTGGCAATCTGTGACAAAACACAAATTAAAAGCTCAAAGTTTATAAAGAAAAGCGCTTTACAAAAATACTCAGTACAACAAATTCATTCTAACTACTATCCATCAGTTGCAAGTGTAGGCAGCAGCACGATTGAATCAAACTATATTTCCTGAAATACTCAACAAACGCACAAATGCATGTGTGACAGAAAAACAGTAAATCAACAAATATGCAAACTAACTCTCCCCTAAGTTAGATACATCAAAAACAATGTTAACTCTCCCTAAACTGAACATTCCTGTATTTTCCACACATATTCCCACATTTCATCTAAATCTCCCCCTTTTTGTCACGAATTGACAAAGATAACTCAAACAAAGAGTAACAAAGGTCAAGAGAAAATAAAAATTAAGAGAACATAAAACAATTCAACTTTATAAAAATAGAGACAATGCCCCTATGAACAACAAATGTTAAAAACAAGCTTCTCCCCCTATAAAAATAGGAAAAACAAAACATGTTTTGAGAAAAACAATTTTGGGGAAAATTTTTGGAGGTGGGGAAAAATAAAAAGACACACCAAAAAAAAACTAAGTTGAGGATACACATGAAGAAAATATTCTCTTTTTCAATAAATGCAAACTTGACACTGGGTGACCCATAAACAGTTGCATGAGTAGAGAAAATATTTGTATATTGATTATCCATCATATCTCTTAAGAAAAATATTTTCTGCAATTACACATAAAAAAGAACATATACTAAAATGTAAAATGACTCAAAAATTAATCAATCAATTTTTAGATCAAGTTGAGTACCCAATTTGGCAAATTCTATGCATGTTATGTGTGAAAACAATGAGAGATATGACTGCAAATGCAAGATGGATACAGAAAAAAAATGCAATTCATGTGAATCCTAAATATAAATGATGCATAAAACATATGGTCAAAAGCTTACAAACTGAAAAATTTTCAATCTCGATCGGTCTAGAAAAATCAAAATTTTGAAAAACAGAGCATCTTAATGCAGAAACTTCTCAAAGCACAATGATTTTAACCAAAAACAGAAACAAAACATGTCCACAAACAATTGAAAGAATTAAATTAGGGACAAGTCAGCAACACTCACCTTAGAGAATCTTTTCTCACTCATATAGCACGAGTCTTTGGCTTTGTAAGTGAAAATCCATGTGAAGCAGAGTGTATTTGAGGGATTACACCAATCTTCTGAGAAAGACTAAAATCCTGCAATTTCCTTTCACAAGCCAACAAGCTTAAATTTTTCAAAAGCATATGAAACAATTTATTTGGACTTATGGTAGGAGAAATATCATCACATATCCTAGATTGAAACATAGAATGCTTAAATTTCAATTTATGGCAATTAGGACGAATATGACCGGAGACACCACAAAAGTGACAAACAGGAATAAATTTAGGAATATCAGTATTCCTAACATCAAATCTAGTTTCAGATTCTGGTTTTTGCCTCAACAAAGAAAAATTTGGTCTAATATGACCAACAATACCACAAAGGTGACAGGTAGGCACAAAAACAGATTTATTTTGCTCTCTAATAGTAGGTTTAGACATAGGTTTAGAAACTTCAACATCTACATCAGAACTTTTACCTTTGTCTAACCTAGCAAAATAAGTATTTTCTTTATTATTTCTCTTGAAAGGAGGGATATAAACTTTCCCAGTTTTAGGCTTAAGAGAAACAGAAACACTTCTGTTATCAACAGCAGGCTTGGTACTAACAAATTTTCAATTTTAGCTTTAGATTCAACTAACTCTTGTTCCAAACTTTTCATCTTCTCATCTTGAAAGGAAATTTGATTTCTCAAAAGTTCATTCTTTTTATTAGACTCATCTAATCTAACAACCAATTCATCTTTTTCAAGATTAGCCAATTTTAACTATTCCTTGAATTTCTTAGTAATTTTCATAGATTTCAATAATTCCTTACGAAGAGTTTCACAGGCATCAATAAAATCAACAGAAACATGAGAAGAAACATGATCAGAAAGACACTTCAAATTATCTATAACAACAGGAGTCAAGGATCAGCTCAGAGATCAAAAGATTTACAACAAGAGAGCAACCCCCTCTGATACCACATATCAGTTTTTAAACCCCTTAAAACACAATTGGATTAACTTAGTTAACAAGCTAAGTTATTACTTAGTCAAAATTTCAGATCTAGGTTATCATAATCAAACAATTATATCAAGTATAGTAGCAGAAAAGTAAATAACACAGTGATATGATGACCTAGGAAAACCAAACCGGTAAAAAACCTGGGTAGAATTTAACTTAGTTATCCTCAAGGTAATCTTGAATCCACTATAGAAAGAATTGAAGTTTTACAATAGAATTTAGACCACTAACATTCTATTGCTACCCACCAGTAGAAACTTACTAACATGACCACGTGCAAGCTTCGAGACCACGGACTCCTTCTTTGTTGGATTCTCCAGCAAGTACAAGCACACTCGCTTGTATATCTTTAAGCTCTTATAACAACAACTGAATTATCATCAAGTTCTTGAAGAAATCTCCTCCTTGATAATCCTAAGCTTGTGTGAAGGAAAGCTCCTCACAGATCTCACAAGAGATTCACACAAAAAGCAATGAGCAACCTCTAAAACATGGCCAGGGTTTGCCTTATATACCTAGGGCAAAAATATAAAACCCTAAACATTTTAGGAGTTAGGGTTGAGTTGGAATTATGCAGTAAAAACACATTCTACCCGATTTTTGATTGATCGAGCCTAAGCTTCAATCAATCAAGCTAGGCCGAAATGCATAGTGAATTTTGCATCAGCTTGATTCCAACTTTACATAAAAGACACAACTTTGAGCAAGCCTAAACAAGACTAAACAACCTGTTTTGATTATGGTTTGCCAATATTACACATTAGAGTTCTAAATACATAAATTCCTATATCTTTAGAACCTAACAAAACTAAGAAAAAAGCTTAGTCAATCCCCAACAAACCCATAACTATCATGATCACAGGTAATTTCCCTAATTGAGAAGCAGAAACGGTCAAAACTCAAAACTCAAAACTCTCCGACTATAATATAAAGCAGCACCTTCCTAGTTCAACCATCTCAAAGTCTTCTTACTACTGAGAATCCCTATGATATTGTCTGCAATTTAATATTATTAAAGTAGGTTCCAAACAATTCCAATGGCTGCAAAAAGCAAGATCTTGGTCATTGGAGGAACCGGGTACATTGGAAAATACATAGTTGAAGCCAGTGCTAAGGCTGGCCATCCTACTTTTGTTCTTGTCCGAGAATGCTCCCTCTCTAACCATGCTAAATCCAAAATCAGCCACCATTTAATCACCTTAGGAGCCTTCTTTGTCTTTGTACGTAAGCTTCAACATCTTTCATACATTTTCACTGTTATTACTTACGTTTATAGTAATATAAGACCATGTTTTTGTGGTGGAGGTGATGATTACTTATTATCTATAGGACCCTATATGATTGCAATCGAAAAATAGTATTAATGCGGGTTTTAGTTGGCTCAACTGTCTAATCTTTTGTCGTAGAATAATTAATGAATTGGGTTCCAAATCCAATCCCGCCCTTATAAAAATAAACGCTCTCTTTACTAATCATGACATGGTAGGTTTTTTTTTTTTTTTCCCCCCCCCCCCCCCCCCCCCCCCTCTCTTCAAATGGTAATGGGATTATCTAAGGTGACAGACAAAACAGTTCAATTTTTAACTATTTTTTCACATCAAATAATCCTATTACAATTTTAATGGAGGGAATAATTAAGGATGAAATTAGGTTGCTTTTTTAAGTTATAGAACCTAATTAATTTTTATATATTACTTAAAGGGATCAAATTAATACCTTGATGACAACAGCAAAAAACAAAACTTTAGTCCCAAAATTTTGAGATCAACTTTGAATCCTCGATAGATTAGTTAGGGTCGAGTGTATATCCATTAATTGTACTCACGCAAAAATTTGGACCCTATTTATTACTTGACAGTTCATCGGCTGAGTGTTGGGGTTAGTTTATTTTATCGTTAATTCCGTTTGAACAATGCTTATTTGTTAAAAATACCATAGAAAATGATGAGATTTTTTTAATTAAAGAAATGCTTTTAATGTGGAGTCCGGTAAAATAACTGGCATATATAGCTTTAAGCCTTCAACTAGAGAAGAAAAAAGAAAAAAAGAAAAAGAAAAGAACTATAGAAGATTATAATTTCTTAATTAAGCCAATAAACTACCTTTGTTACTAACAAGTAACAACTATCATAATAGTTGACCTTCAGTTCTTCCCAATCAAAAGGGCATTCCCGTCATTGAGAAAGCTGAAACAGTCAAGACTCAAAAACAGTTGAAACACAAAACTCTCTAACTATATATAATGTTAAGGGACAATATATTACTTCAAATTCAAATTGCCAGCGAGACTCTCTCTCTCTCTCTCTCTCTCTCTCTCTAACATAATATTATCTGCACAAAGACAAATTCCAATGGAGGCAAAAAGCAAGGTCCTGATCATTGGAGGAACTGGGTACTTCGGAAAATTCATGGTCGAGGCCAGTGCTAAGTCTGGTCATCCTACATTTGCTTTTGTCCGAGAATCCACTCTCTGTAATCCTGCTAAGACCAAAATCATCCAAAAATTTGTCGCCTTAGGCATCAGCTTTCTATTTGTACGTAAACATCAACAAGTTTCATACCTTTTCAATGTTATATGAAACCAAGTTTTAATGGTGGAGGTAATAATGTGGGTTCTAGTTATCCCATTAAAGTGTCTCAGCTAATGAATAAAAAATCTGGAATTCGAATTACAACAAAAACCAATTGTTGTCTTGGTTTAATAATAAAGAACAATTATCATGGTTGAAATTCTATGATATCTATCATAAAGAGCAATAATGAATTGAGTTTCATGATAGCTTTCTTACTAATCATGATATGGTTGGTTTGAAATAGTAATATGTGAGCGAGACTTGAGCTACAAGTCATTTGTTTAACGTTGTTGTGGTGTTACATGTTAAATGTGCAGGGAGATTTGTACGATCATAGGAGTTTAGTGAGGGCAATAAAGGAGGTGGATGTGGTGATTTCTACGGTTGGTCACCATCTGTTGGCCGATCAAGATAAGATCATTGCTGCAATTAAAGAAGCTGGTAATATTAAGGTAATTTATAAGTAATAACCTCTTCTTGATTCTGTATAATTATTTCTTTTCTAACTATTATTTTGATTTCATTCCTAAACTATTGATTTATTATTATTATTATTATTATTTATGATTCAATAGTTGGGGGAAGGGGGATTTGAATCCCAGACATCTTGTTGGAAACACCATGAGGCACCAGTTAAATTACAAAGCTTTTGGCCTATTAATTGTGTTAATTTGGTCACAAAGTTTTGAAAACGGTTTAATGTTAGCGTAACTCCCATTCACCATTGAAGTTAACTATCGAAATCATATATATTGTACATTGTTGGAACTCTTTGGTCTTGTGTAATAAGATCTCACTAGATTTGTAAAGTAATTTTATGAAATTCACTTGATTTCTAAAATAAATTGGGGACAATAGTAATATTGAATTGCTTTAAAAAATTCAGGAACTAAATTAATATAAGTGATAGTTTAGGGACAAAATTGAACTTTAACACATAATTCATGGATAAAAATAGTGCTTTGCCCCTTCTTTGCCTCCATAATTTTTTTTTTTTTTTCTAGTATCTAATTATAACATATGTATTAACCAAAGAAAATGATATCATATGAAGAACAATGGTTTGTGATGCTTGAATAACCTAAAAGAAAAAGGAAATAACATTACAGTTTTTGGTGGAAATTAAAAAGTTATGTGAGTTGGGTAACTAGGGTTGAGTTGCAATTGGAGAACTTTATTTTGCATAGGAATTAATTGATTGCTCTAATAACACAGAACACCTTGTTAATCAAAAGAAGAATAATACTTCTTGCCATAAAAGAAAGTAAAAAATGTGGACTTTGATTTTAAGGGTTCTAGTCATTATACATTTGATATTTGGTTGTGATTTTTCTCTTGGTCATGAATCTTTTATGCATTGATACTAGTTTTTACCACTTTCTATTAACCTTTTCATACATATTTATTCAAATTCAACCCAACAATAAAGCCCTGTGTTGAGGTTCTAGTAGAGGATGAGGTGCTCTGTTTAATTAACTATTAAAAGAAAAAGAAGGGCGCCATTTTACTAATTTACTATGGAGCAAAATTGCAGCGGACTAATAAGATTCATGTTTAAAAAAATAGGAAAGAACATTGCACAGATTTTATTTAGTTTTTTAGAGGTTTTATTCCCCATATTGATAAATCTAAAATTTTCCCATAATGAAATTACTACAAAAAACGCGCGGCGGGGCTGCGTTTTTCAAAAACAAAGCTTCAGGGTACTATTTGAGTTGCGTTTTACAAAAATGCAGCTACAGTATTGGACTTATAGCTGCGTTTAATAAACGAGGCTATAGACTTTTGGATTATTCTGTGCAATGAGAATATGTTGTTGGATTATTCTTCCAAAACCATTAGACTTTTTCTTATGTAATATGAATCTATATCTATATATATTTAAAAGTTGAAGTGTAGCATTTATTGTTGCTACGCTCCTGTTGAGCCATATCAGTAGCCACATCATCTACATATTTCCTATTTCTCTCCACTACTTCCAACCATAATTTCCCTTTTACCTTTTCATCTCTCCACTACTCTTAACCTTAATATTCCTCTTCATCTATCCCTTTCTCTTCCTTTTATTTTGACTCGTTTTATCCCCATTCTATTACTATAAATATGTCATTCTCTCTCCCATTCTATACATATTTTCTCACATGATAAAGGTTATTATTCTCTCTATCTTTTATGTTTTATTTTTGTGTGAATTTTTCATTTTTTTGCATCTCTACTTTAGATTGATGAATTTATGTATTCTTTAAAATTTTACTTTGAGTTAATACAATTTGGTTTTGTGTTTTTAATCTATTATCTTTTTCTTTTCTATGATTGTTAAATATTATTCTATTGCATATACAGATAGTTTACAAGAATATAATGTTATTTTATTATATAGCATGGCTTGGATAATTTGGTGTTAACTTATGACTATATTTTTTATTTTGATGCTTTTTCTTCTCATTTTATTTTCTATTTCTCTCCTGAAAAATGTGCTTACTCTCTCTCTCTCTCTCTCTCTCTATGTATATATAGTAATTATTCTTTTTTGCAACTTTACTTTAGGTTGATTAATCACTATATATATTTTTTTATAATATTATTTTAGGTTAATCCAATTTAGAAGTGTGTTTGATTTTTTAAAACTTTCCATCATAGGTCTACTCTCTCCCTCTTATAGCTTTTGTTTGATTTTTTTTTTTGGGACATAATACTTAGTTATTTTAGAAGTGAGATTTTGAATTTATATCAAAATACAATCTTGGCTATGTATTTGAATGTGTCTATCAACTATTAAAATAGCCCAAGATGAATATGTACAGACAATATTTTAGTTTTAAATTTTCATTGATTTATTATTTAGTTATAACATCAAAATTAAAGTAGATGAATATGTCAAGTTAAAACTTCCTAAGATGAATTTGTAAAGCCAATATATTTATATATTTAATATTGTCAAAAAATTAAAAGTAAAAAATAAATAATAAAAAGAATAATGATATGGCCAATGATGTGAGGGATGAGAAGATATGGCCAATGATGTGGGGATGAGAAGGCTCAATAGAAGTGTAGTAACAAAAATGTGATATGAAGATCCACTTCAAGGCAATTAAATCTTAATAAATGAAAGTGTATGTAGTCAAAGAAAAATTTTTGTTAGATCACATTCTCTTTATGTTGTTATACAAATTATTTTCTTTTCAATTTTAGACATAAAATTTACTTTTTTTCCTACATATTATTTTAAATATTAAATTTATAATATGGTATAGTCTCTTAGAAATGTCTAAGAAATATGCAGTTCCAACCTCATGTATTTATATTAGTAAACAAAACCCAATCAATAGTTCGAAATTACTTCTACAATAAGAAAAATTATAAATTCAATAATCTCTTTTTAAGAGAATGAAAATTTTGAATAATATATTTGAAACTCAAACAATTTAGTTGTACAGGAAAAAAAAATTAGGAAAATAGTACAATAACATAATTTATTAAAATATGGACTGCCAAAAAAATGAACAATATCAATCAAACAAATCCAAATAATAAAATGATTATATATTTTTTGGGATAGATAAATAAAAAATAATTTTAGAAATTGTTTAATTTTTAAGAAAACAAATTATTTTTTACAAAATTTAGAGAACAATTTATATATTATACCATAACTAAAATATAATTATTTATTCTCACGCATCGAGTGGGTCTGTGAATAGTTTCTATTTAGTTTCTATTATTGCGATAACCTGACTAAATGAATTGAGCTGGAAAATTTTTGAATTACATGGCTCATTGTGAAAATGCTTTTCATTATCAGAGATTCTTGCCTTCAGAGTTTGGAAGTGATGCAGATCGTATTCAGGCAGTTGATCCTTTAAGATCAACATATGCCCTTAAGGCTAGAACGCGTCGAATGATTGAGGCTGAGAAAATTCCTTACACCATTGTGTCTTCCAACTTATTTTCTAGCTTCTTCCTCCCCACTTTGGCACAAACTGGAGCCTCAGGACCCCCCAAAGAAAAAGTTGTTATCTTAGGGGATGGAAATCAAAAAGGTACAAACACATTTATCATTCATAATGTTATGAATTAAATTAACTTCATTATGGGTTTTCTTCATATTTTTCATTTGATCACAATAGTTCTAAGAGATTTCTGGAAAGGACATGGAACACATGTAATAATGTTTATTTTTTATTCCCATTGGCATTCCCAGTGCCTAAGTTGCTCATATTTTTCAATCCCCCACTTTGCATATGGATAAGTTGAAATTGTATTGTATATTTAACAAAATGGAAAGCAAATAACAAGTTTTTTTTTTTTAATTAAAAAATCTGCAGCAATTTTTAACAGAGAAGAGGACATTGGCATCTATACTATGAGAGCTGTGGATGATCCAAGAACCTTGAACAAAATTCTCTACATCAGACCTCCTGCCAACATCTACTCATTCAATGATCTTGTGTCTTTGTGGGAGAAAAAGATTGGTAAAACCCTTGAGAGAATCTATGTTCCAGAGGAGCAACTTCTAAAGAACATTAAAGGTTAGTGAGAAATATCTCTTCATAAATTTAGGATTTTAAAAGGGGAAAAGAAAAGAATCTATGGTTTATTTGGATATAATTATTAAAAATGAGGATTTGGGTTTCAAATTTTAGTTTAAATGGCTAGAATAGAGTATGAAATAGCAAATTATTTTCTATTGATGAAAATTTATGAATGGGCTCGAGCTTCATTAATATATGGACTTGATGATTAGGTGTAAGAAGTCATTTCAAATCCATAATATCACAAATATTTTAGTTTGAGCTCAATCTCCAAAACTTGAATCATCATTTGTTGTTACATTTATATCAAGCAATTGTTCTTCAAATCCTTAAATCCAAACGTAACTCTAATGATTTTGGGAATGAATACTAGGCATGTGTAATTTGGTTCTCAGAGTTTCAAAATTACAAGTTTCTTTAATGTTCAGCAACATTAATTACCAGTTGAATTGCTCAACTTGGAAGCTATTGAAGTATATTTAGTTGGCTCTGAATGCTGGCAAGGGTGCAAGTGTTTTAACATAGGTTTGCTTCTTTTGTTGTTCTTACAGAGGCCTCACCTCCACTGACTGTGATCTTATCAGTTTATCATTCTGTCTTTGTGAAAGGAGATCAAACAAACTTTGAAGTTGATCCATCGCTTGGAGTGGAAGCTTCACAGCTTTATCCTGATGTTAAATACATTTCAGTGGATGAGTTTATCAATCAGTTTGTCTAAGAGCCAAACTTTTCTATTATTAATCTTCTAAAGAGTTTCACTATCTTATTGGATAATAAAGTAGGTTGTTTTTGGCCGGGAGAGAAGGAGAAGATAGTTGCTGCTGTCTGTATATGGAAAATTGGTGCTTGCCTCTTTGTGTGCCTACTTTGGTTGATTCTGTGGAAATGTTGGGTTACCTTGTTGATATAACCCAAATGGAAATCAATGAATACTGTCTCCTTTCACTTCTTCTTTAGACTCTGGTTCCCATGTTGCTTGGCACTCTAGACATGTTTGTGCCAGTCTTGAGCTGTCATAATTCCATAACACAGGGATGTGGTTAAGAACTTTGTGCATTGTATAAGTACAAGGTGTAAAATTGGCTTGAAATGTTAGCCCAAGATTGATCAGGACTCTTCTCATGGATGGCAGCAACTGAAGGCAAGCTGTTGACAATGTTATAAATTGGACCAAGTTATAGATTTTTCTTAATCAATAGCCTTGTAATTCTGTCATTCTCTCATTAAAGAAGAGGTTTTGGGATTTGACCACTACAGGATTTGTAGGGGAGAGGGATAAAGTCATAAAACAAAAAGAATGCTATTAGAGCAAAATTTAGCTTGTCATTCTGTAAAAACGTCTTGTCATTAATACAAACTAGAATATGTCACACAAAAATCATAGACATGACTATTTTAGAGAAGTCCAGCAATACATATTGTGACCCTGCGGCCTATGCCCAACAACTGGTATCTGGTAAGAATATTGTTAACTAATTACATGGCCAGTTCTAAACAGTGGATACCAACAACCACAAATTAAAAAAAAGCGCACAACATCAAGGAAAATTATAAAAGTATGCAAATAAATAGTCTCAATACATGTATTAAAGATGATAATAATATCCCTAAAAAAAATGCTATTAGTATGCTTAAACAAAACAAATATGGAATAAAAATAAGACGAGAATGAGGGGCACATCCCATCTGCCTTCTCTAATTGAACACACATCCATCTAGGGAACCTCTTGCTGGATGTGTTGCGAAAGATTTCCGGCCCGGACGCTGTCATCACTGTTCGTCTTGCAGCTCAAAAATCTTATGCAACATTCCAAAAAGCTCCAAATTGAGCAGCAGTAGAAAAAAAATTCCTATTATCGAATGCAAGTGGCCTTTATATAGTCTTTTAATTTGTTCAAGTGACCACACATTATGATATATATTTTTTTATTCTTCTGAGTTGGACTTCATTGTATCAGTTTACACAAAATTTATTGTTTCTTTCTCTATAAAATACTAACTGCACTGGATAATGTATTAGAGATGCTTCAGGTAATAAATAAAAATTGCACTGATATATATGAGCTTTACATTAGTGACTGGTTCACTATGCATGTGATTTGAATATAACAGGTTTCCAAAGTTTGCACCAAATTACTTCAAACCCTACCATCTCCACAAATACCTTCACTTCTTATTCTACCTTCTTTTTGTTTCAGTATTATATCTGCATTATTGTCCAAATAACATTTGGCTCATGAATGTTTCTTTACTAAGCAACTTTGTTTACCATAAAACATGTTATGCCTTGTAACTTTTGCAATAAAAATGCAACTTGACTCCAACCAACCACTTTATTAACTACACATCTAAACCCAAATTGATAGTATTATCTACGGTGACAGTAGGAGCAGGTTTTTTTTTTTTTTTTTTTTAGAGATTTGAAGATGATTTGTTTCACATCAAATGGTCCTATTAGAGTTTCGGGAATAATTAAGGATGAAATTAGGTTGCTTATAAAAGTAATAAGACCAAATTGAATTTTATCTACCAGTTAAAGGATCAATTTAATAATTTGACAAAATAAGCTGGCTAATTTTTTTTTCCTCTTTTTTTATTAAGGGGGTTTTCCCCAAATAAAAATAATCTTTAACTAAATGAGAAGGGAAATAATATTAATTTAAAAGATTGTACCTAATGTAGAGTTCTAAGTAACCACAACTTTGCCACAATTTTGATGTAGGCATGTAGTAGATTGTGAGTTGTTATCTATTATTTTTATATGGATCCATCACTTACAATCTGTTATGTCAAACTTGTAACAAAAGTTGTGTCCACAGATTTGCACAATAAATTTAGCTAATAAACTAAGAAAAAAGCTTAGTCAATCCCCAACAAACCAATAACTATCATAATCACAAGGTAATTTCCCTCACTGAGAAGCAGAAACGGTCAAAACTCAAAACACAAAACTCTCCAACTATAATAAAAAGCAGCACCTTCCTAGCTCAATTTTCTCAAAGTCTTCTTACCACTGCGAATCCCTATGATAGTGTCTGCAATTTAATACTACTAAAGTGGGTTCCAAACAATTCCAATGGCTGCAAAAAGCAAGATCTTGGTCATTGGAGGGACTGGGTACATTGGAAAATTCATAGTTGAAGCCAGTGCTAAGGCTGGCCATCCTACTTTTGTTCTTGTTCGACAATGCTCCCTCTCTAACCATGCTAAATCCAAAATCATCAACCATTTAATCACCGTAGGAGCCTTCTTTGTCTTTGTACGTAAGCTTCAACATCTTTCATACATTTTCAATGTTATTACTTACGTTTATAGTAATATAAGACCATGTTTTTGTGGTGGAGGTGATGATTACTTATTATCTATAGGACCCTATATGATTGCAATCAAAAAATAGTATTAATGCGGGTTTTAGTTGGCTCAACTGTCTAATCTTTTGTCGTAGAATAATTAATGAATTGGGTTCCAAATCCAATCCCACCCTTATAAAAATAAACGCTCTCTTTACTAATCATGACATGGTAGGTTTTTTTTTTTTTTGTTTGATGATTCTATAATTACAATGGGGGAGATGAATTTTGAACTCTAGATTTCTTTATTGGAAACATAGTCAGTTCAAATAGTAAAAATAATAATAATAAGTGAGTGAGACTCGTGCTACAAGTCATTTGGTTAATGTTGCTGTGGTGTTACATGTTTAATATTCAGGGAGATTTGTATGATCATGGGAGTTTGGTGAGGGCAATAAAGGAGGTGGATGTGGTGATTTCTGCCATTGGTTACCATGATTTGGCCGATCAAGATAAGATCATTGCTGCTATTAAAGAAGCTGGTAATGTTAAGGTAATATGAGTAATAATCCTTCCTTGATTTTAGATAATAATTTCTTTTCTAACTGTTATTTTAATTTCATTCCTAAACTATTGATTGTATTAAATTTTTTTTTTTCTTTTTTTTGAGGATCCAAAACCAGAAGCAATTTATTAATTCACTGGATTTCTAAAAGAAAAGTGGGGGCAAGAGTAACATTGAACTGTTTTAAAAAATTCAGGAACTAGATTTACATAAGTGGTAGTTTAGGGACAATAGTTTAGGTCCGAAAATGAACTTTGCCATGTAATTCATTGATAAAAATAGTGATTTGTCCATTCTTTGCCTCCATAATTTAAAATTTTTTTTTTCTAGTATCTAATTTTGCACATGTATTGACCAAAGAATAGAAAAAGTGAACTCTAAGAACTCTCTAAGAATTAATTGACTGCTTTAAGAACTCTGAATACATTGTTAATGAAAAGAAGAATAATAATTCCAGACATAAAAATAAAGTGAAAAAATGTGGATTTTGATTTTAGAGTTCTAGTGATTATATATTTGGTATTTGGTTGTTATTTTCTTCTCTTGGTGATGAATTTTTAGGCAGTGATACTGGTCTTTACCACATAGTAGACAGTGAGTTGCATTCTATTAACCTTTTTCATACATATTCAAATGCAACCCATCAATAAAGCCATGTGTTGAGTTTCTAATGGAGGATCAGGCACTCTGTTTAATTAACTATTAAAAGAAAAAGAAGGGCACCATTTTAGTAATTTATTATGGAGCAAAATTGTAAGGACTACTAAGATTCACGTATAATTAAATAAGAAAGAGAGAAATTTGGACTGATCTTATGTAGAGCATAATTTTTAGAGCTTTGTTTCCTCATTTTAGTTTTATTTTTTCGTTCATTTTGAGCATGATCTTATTATGAGATTTTTTTTTTTCCCTATAATGTACTATTTCCCCTCCCATCATTTGAGCCATTAACTGACTGTGCAATGAGTATATATTGTTGTATTATGGTTCCAAAACCAATAGACTTTTTCTTATGTACTATGAATTTCTATTGATGTGCTAACCTGACTAAATGAATAGAGTTTGAAGTCTTTGAATTACATGGTTTATTGTGAAAATGCTTTTCATTGTCAGAGATTCTTTCCTTCAGAGTTTGCAAATGATACAGAGCGTTGCCAAGCAGTTGAACCTATAAAAACAGTATCTGCCATTAAGTCTAAAATTCATCAAATCATTGCAGCTGAGAAAATTCCTTACACCATTGTGTGTTCCAACTGTTTTTCTGGCTTCCACCTCCCCACTTTGGCACAAACTGGAGCCTCAGGACCCCCCAGAGAAAGAGTCATTATCTTAGGGGATGGAAATCCAAAAGGTACAAGAACATTTTTCATTCATAATGTTATTATGAAATTAAATTAACTTCTTCATGGATTTTCTTCATACTTGTCATTTGATCACAATAGTTTCAAGAGATTGCTGGAAAGGACATGGACCACATGTGATAATGTTTACTTTTGATTCACATTGTTTTCCCACAATCTAATCCTACTTGACTAAAGGACTTCACAAGATTTAATTTTTGAACTGCAATATGGACAAAATTGACTGCTCAAAGACTCTGTCTTAACGCGAAGCAACTGGAGTACAAATTAGTCTAGACGTGAAGCAATTGGCAGGCATCCTCAATGCAGGCCCCCACTTTGTATATGGATAAAGTTGAAAATGTATTGTATATTTAACAAAATGGAAAGCGAATGAAATTTTTTTTTTTTTTTCTCCTTTAATTAAAAAAATCTGCAGGAATTTTTAACAGAGAAGAGGACATTGGTACTTATACTATCAGAGCTGTGGATGATCCAAGAACCTTGAATAAAACTCTCTACATCAGACCTCCTGGAAACATCTACTCATTCAATGATCTTGTGTCTTTGTGGGAGAAGAAGATTGGTAAAACCCTCAAGAGAATCTATCTTCCAGAGGAACAACTTCTAAAGAACATTAAAGGTTAGTGAGAAATATCTCTTCATAAATTTTAGGATTTATAAGGGGAAAGAAAAGAATCTATGGTTCATTTTGAAAAAAAAAAAGTATTTAAAAATGAGGATTTGGATTTCAAATTTTAGTTTATATGACTTGATTAGGGTATGAAATAGCAAATTATTTTCTATTGATGAAAACTTATGAATGGACTTGAGCTTCAGTAATATGTGGATTTGATGATTAGGTGTAAGAAGTCATTTCAAATCTATTGCACGTGTTTTTGTTTGAGAAAAATCTCCAAAACCTAAATCATCATCTATTCTTTAATTTATATCAAGCAATTTGGACTAAAAATTGTTCTTCAAATCGTCAATTCTAAAGGCAATCCTAATGATTTTGGGAATGAATATGAGGCATGTGTAATTTGGTTCTTGGTGTTTCAAAATTACCAATAAATTTCTTTGATGTTCAGCAACATTAATTCTCAGTTGAATTGCTTGAACTTGAAAGCGATTGAAGTATATTTAATTGACTAAATGCTAGCAAGGGCAGCAACATTAATTCTCAGCTGAATTGCTTGAACTTGAAAGCGATTGAAGTATATTTAATTGACTAAATGCTAGCAAGGGTGCAAGTGTTATAACTTTGGCTTGTTTCTTTTGTTGTTCTTACAGAAACCTCACCTCCAATTAATGTGTACTTGGCAGTTTATCACTCTATCTTTGTGAAGGGAGATCAAACCAACTTTGCAATTGAGCCATCATTTGGAGTGGAAGCCACACAGCTTTATCCCGATGTAAAATACACTCCAGTGGATGAGTTTCTCAATCATTTTGTCTAAGAGCCAACTTTGCTATTGTTAATCTTCTAAATTGAGTTTCACCATCTTATTGGATAATTAAGTAGGTTCTGTCTGGCTGGGAGAGATGTAGAAGATAGTTGCTGCTGTCTCAGGTTGTGTGATTGAAAGTGGGTGCTTGCCTCTTTGAGTGCCTACTTTGGTTGTTTCTGTAAAAGTGTTGGGTTAATATGTTGAAATAATCCTAATGGAAATGAATGAATATTGCCTCCTTTCACTTCTTAGATCCTGGTTTCCATGTTGCTTGGCGGCTTGGCACATGTTTGTGCCAGTCTTGAGCTGCCATAAGTCCATAACACTTTTGACTTTATGCATTTAATAAGTACAGGGCCAAAAATTGACTTGAAATGTTAGTCTAAGATTGATCAGACTCTCATGGATGACAGCAACTGAAGGCATGCTGTTGAGAAAGTTATAGATTAGACCAAGTTATCAGGCCAATTTTGAGATGACTAAAAACAGCCATTATTTATGCCTTGTTTAATTAAGACAATAAGACGATTTGGAAACTGGTAAAAAATTTATCAAAATCTATGAAACCACTAGAGCAACCTTTCAGGTGAATTAGCAACATATCACCACTGTTCTGTAAGTATCAAAGTGCTGTTTTAAAAAATTTGTACATAGTTTGGAAAGTAAAAAAATGGTTTTTCTTCATCAATAGCCTTGTAGTTCTGGCATTGGCATTCCCTCATTAAAGAAGAGGTTTGGGATTGGACCACTACAGGATTTATAGAAGTGAGGGATAAAATCACAAATTAAAAAATCAGTCAGGCAATCTACCTTTAAATTTAATGGCAAAGGCGGCCGTAAAGCACAAGATGATGCTATTAGAGCAAAATATAGTTTGTCATTCTGCAAAAATGTCTCAGTAATACAAACTAGAACATGTCAAACAAAAATCAAGTACGTGGCTATAGGAGTTCCAGCAAAAAACATTTTGACCCTGAGGCTTTTGCCCAACAACTGGTGGCTAGTATATAAGAATATTGTTAAGCAATTATACGGTCAGTTCCAAACAGTGAAAACTAGCAACCACAAATGAAGATACAAATTGAAAAAAGTTGACAGCATAAATTCAAGGAAATTATAGAAATACACAAACAAAAAGTCTCAATACATGTATTAAAGATGCTAATGATATCACTAGACAAATGCTAATAGTATGCATAACCAAAACAAATATGGAATGAAAATAGTATGCATATCCCATCTGCCTTCTCAGTTTATACAAAAGGTATTGCTTCTTTCTCTATAAAATCCTAACTGCAATAGAAGATGTATTAGAAATGCTTTGCGTAATCAACAAATTGAACTGATATATTTATGAGCTTTAGATTTTTGACTGTCCTCACTGGCTCGTTATGCATTCGATCTGAATATAACAGGTTTCCAAATTTTGTACCAAATTACTGCTACCCCTACCACCTCAACAAATACCTTCACTTTTTATTCTTTCTTTTTTGTATCAGTATTATATTTGCATTAACATTTGGCTCGTGAATGTACTGTTTCTTTACTACTCAAATTTTTGTAGCATAAAACATGCTATACCTTGAAATTGTTGTATGCAATATTCACTTTGAATGTTCAAATAATGTATAAATCACTATGAACGTTTAGATCTCCAAATTACAAATAACCAATTCAAGTTTTATATCAAACAATGTATGTGCGGAAAATGATTAAAAACTTATACCAGAATTGATAAACAATCTAAATTAAATAAAATCACATCAACAGTAGAAATTAAATGGCAAAGATTAAGGGAAGAGAGATGCAAACACAAAGACAACACAACGATGTGTTATTGAAGAGGAAACCGAAGCCCTCGGCGTAAAACCTCTCCGCCGCCCTCCAAGCAGTCAATAGTCCACTAGAAAATGAAATTGGGATACATGAACAGTAATAGACCCTCCAAGCCTAATCTACCTAGTGTACCTAAGTTTTCTAAGCTTCTTGATCCAACGAGGTTACGCCGAACCTTTGTCTTTTCTAGCTTACCAGATTCCGCTATAACCGATAGCATCAACCAATAACCATTGTTCCCTTCCTAATTGCTTCCCAAAGCACCAAATAGCCTTCTCACAGATGTGGGTATGGTGAGAAAATG
Source organism: Quercus suber (assembly GCF_002906115.3). Lineage (NCBI taxonomy): Eukaryota > Viridiplantae > Streptophyta > Magnoliopsida > Fagales > Fagaceae > Quercus > Quercus suber. The sequence goes on along the minus strand of NW_027069495.1, from coordinate 1,899,495 downwards.
ATTTGGATAAGAACCTTTCAAGGATGTAACAATGGTGTAAGGTTGAATTTAATCAATCATCTTGTTGACTTTATTCCGTGCCAAATTTATTTGTATTTTAGTATTTAGTAACCCTGTATTTAAGTGAGAATCTTGTAAGGGTAGTGAGTGAGAGAGTATGAAGAAATGCTCAAGATTGTGCAAAGAAATAGGGACTCGCGATTGGATCTCGCGGGTGGCTTGCGCCTTGCAAGTCGCCAGAAGTTGCACATGTGCCAAGCATGCCAGAAACTGAAGAGTCGCTCCAGTTGTTGCACTACAAGACAAAAGTCCTAGGCTGGGTAGGCCGTTAGCTCTTGGCTTGAACTCGCGACTCAACCCAGTCGGGAGGTCAAGTCGCCAAAACACCCTATTTGGGAAGAGGAATTTGAAGAGTCTCTATGTAAATATTGTGGATGAATCAATCTTTTTTTTCTCTAGGGTTTTTCTCTTAAAATTCTCTCTAGAAGCTCTCTACATTTCGTGGGTATAAGGGATATTTATATTGGGGTGAGAGTGGAATGCGCAGAGTCAGGTTTTTCAAAACAGGGCTGGTTGGCGACTTGGCCTCACGACTTGATTGAGTCGCGAGTTCAAGCTGTGAGATAACAGAACGGCCAGGCTGGACTTTTTTTCCTATAGTACTCTAGCTGGCGTGACTGTTCATCTTCTTGCATGCTTCACTCGTGTTCTGTAGTTGGCAGCTTGCCAGTTGCGAGTCACCCGTAAGTCCTAGCTGCGAGTTTCTGCATCCTTGCACAATCTTGATCATTTCTTCACATTCTCTCACTCACTAACCTTACATGATTCCCACCTAAATACTGGGTTTTAATTGCTAAATTACAAACAAGTTTGGCATGGAATAAAACTAACACAATGGTTGATTAAATTCAACTTTACACACTTGACTAGCAATTTAGCAAGACCAGTTTATAAACTACACTTACAAACACAAATTGATATATGGTTATCTCTATTTTATATTGTCTTTAGGGTAAATTACTATTTTGGTCCTTAACATTTATATGCTTGCCAGTTGCGAGTCACCCGTAAGTCCTAGCTGCGAGTTTCTGCATCCTTGCACAATCTTGATCATTTCTTCACATTCTCTCACTCACTAACCTTACATGATTCCCACCTAAATACTGGGTTTTAATTGCTAAATTACAAACAAGTTTGGCATGGAATAAAACTAACACAATGGTTGATTAAATTCAACTTTACACACTTGACTAGCAATTTAGCAAGACCAGTTTATAAACTACACTTACAAACACAAATTGATATATGGTTATCTCTATTTTATATTGTCTTTAGGGTAAATTACTATTTTGGTCCTTAACATTTATATTATTCATCAATTTTATTTCTAACGTTTCAAATGTGTCAGATGTGGAGCTACTATGTCTTGCCGAGACTCACTCGATCTCGCCAAAAGTGGTCAAGATCTTACTGGAATAGTAGCATACAGTGGAGAACGACAAAGATCAGAGAAGGTAGAAGTGATTTGTTAGTTGGATTAGGCTCGTCATCATGCTTTTAAACCATCTTGTGTTAATCTGAGGTGGCACTTAATGGCCACCTCAACAACTGAGATTAACGAAAGGGAACAAGTTCAAACTATAACTGAGATCAAGTCAAAATTTTGAAACTTTAGGCGGCAAAAGAAAATTATCACAAACTTTAAGATTGTAATTTACAATTTTATAAAATTTAACATGAAATTTGGTATTCATATTAAGGAAAAAAAAAAGCCAGTCAAACGTTGCAATTTTAAAATTAAAAATAATAAAAAGTTATACTATAGTGTAACATTGTAAAGAATTATACAAACTCTAACTTGATTCTAATTTGTATAGACATTGTTGATCTCATCTATATAATATCTAAAGTTGAGTCGTAGCATTTATTGTTAATATGTTTTTGTTGAGTCACATTAACATAGCATTTCGATTTACTTGTGGGTTCTAGTTAGCTCAATAGGTAAACTCTTTAATAGTTGTATAAGAGATTTAGGGGTCAATTCTCACCTACACCAAAAACTGATTGATATATTGGTTTGATGATAAAAGAGTTATCATTAGGAGCGGAAGCCATTGGTTGAAACTCTTTAAAAAAAAAAAGCATTTTGGTTTACTTTAGTCCATTTCAGTCTATTTCGGTCCATTTGGTCTACTTCAATGATGCTTTGGAAAAGGAGTTTGCGTAGAAAGATGAGCCATTTCATTGACAGTTATATCACATTTTCAACTTAATGTTAGTAAATTCTTGATAAAATTACATTTTTCATATTTAATCTAAGTCTTTTTTTTTTTTTTTTCTAATATAAGTGATGAACTTACTTATATTTGATTTTCTTTAGATTATTTAAGATGTATAGAGAATGAACCATTTGCAAGGAGTACTAGAAACAAATTCTAATCACACATTACATTATTTACAAAATATCTCACCTTGTATAATAATTGAATGTAAAATGTATTATGTTTTCTTGAATTTTTTTAAAAAAATTTAAAATACTTTCAAATAATAAATATAGATAGCTTAATTTAGAAAATCTAATATATTGTATAAGCTATATTTTATTAGAAAATGATTACATCATTTTAAAAATGGTTTTGGACTAATACTTATAATTCTTATTTATTATTTTCATTTTTTACTTAACCAAAAAACAAATTGTCAAATTTTTCTATGCATCGCATGGGTTCTACGACTAGTCCACATTAATTAACTAGCTAAAGGATTAAATCACATGCATATAATTTGAAACTATTTCCGAAATATAAATAGTTATATTATTTTTAATAATCTGAATAACTATATTATGTTTAATAATATACTCTCCCTGAAAATATTTCCGAAATATTAATAGTTATATTATTTTTAATAATTTGAATAACTATATTATGTTTAATAATATACTCTCCCCGGTATTTTTCCCCTCTCCTCAATGACATGACAGGAATACAATTTGAAACTAATTCCCTAAATATTAATAACATCATATAGCATAGAGTGACCATTAAAAAAATCCTATAAAATAATTTAAGAAAAATTATAGCGTGCATGCGCATCATGGATCATGCAATTCATCACCTAGTAAGATGAAATATATTAGGATATACGTACTGTTACTTCGTAGGACAAAAATAACTCATGGATTCACTCTGAGAGAGAGAGAGAGAGAGAGAGAGAGAGAGAGAGAGATCGATCTCATCATGAACTCCATCAAATTATTTCTATTACTTATGTTTGTAGCAAATAACAGGATGAATACAAAGAATATAACAACAACATAAAGTGGAAAGAATGGCTGTTAGCCGTGTTTGTTTACATTTCTTATTTCGTTAATGTTAATTTTAACGGGTTTTATTTCATCGGTTTGTACACCATGAGCGAGGAACCATGACTTCAAGGTGACTTGGGAAACCCTATTGGTCGATTTGAAGAGGGATTAATTAGGTGGAGGGATGTGGGTGGGTGGATTAGGTTTAGATGGAGTAACAGGACCCTTTGCCAATGAGCTTTTGAAAAGAGCCATATTGTGGCCTCCATAGGCCTTTTGGTTAATTGTTGAAGATGGAATGTGGGTGCCTGGATTTGATGCAGATGGTGGGGTTGGACCCCTTTGTAATGAGCCTTGTAATGAAATCATGCTGTCATGAATCACAAAGGCCTTTTGGCCAATTGTTAAAGGTGGAATGTGGGTGCCTAGATTTGGTGCAGATGGTGGGGTTGGACCCCTTTGTAATGAGCCTTGTAATGAAACCATGTTGTCATGACTCACAAAGGCCTTTTGGCCAATTGTTGAAGGTAGAATGTGGGTGCTTGGATTTGGTGCAGATGGTGGGGTTGGACCCTTCTCTAATGAGCCTTGTAATGAAACTATGCTGTCATGACTCGCAAAGGCTTTTTGGCCAAACGTTGAAGATGGAATGTGGGTGCCTGGATTTGGTGCAGATGGTGGGGTTGGACCCCTCTGTAATGAGCTTTGTAATGAAACCATGCTGTCATGACTCATAAATGCCTTTTGGTCAATTGTTGAAGGTGGAATGTGGGTGCCTGGATTTGGTGCAGATGGTGGGGTTGGACCCCTCTGTAATGAGCCTTGTAATGAAACCATGTTGTCATGACTCACAAAGGCCTTTTGGCCAATTGTTGAATGTGGAATGTGTGTGCCTGGATTTGGTGCAAATGGTGGGGTTGGACCCTTCTCTAATGAGCCTTGTAATGAAACTATGCTGTCATGACTCACAAAGGCTTTTTGACCAAATGTTGAAGGTGGAATGTGGGTGTTTGGATTTGGTGCAGATGGCGGGGTTGGACCCCTCTGTAATGCTCCTTGTAATGAAACCTTGCTATCATGACTCACAAAGGCCATTTGGCCAAATGTTGAAGGTGGAATGTGGGTGCTTGGATTTGGTGCAGTTGGTGGGTTTGGACCCCTCTGTAATGAGTCTTGTAATAAAACCATGGTGGCATGACTCACAAAGGCCTTTTGGCCAATTGTCGAAGATGGAATGTGGGTGCCTGGATTTGGTGCAGATGGTGGGGTTGGACCCCTTTGTAATGAGCCTTGTAACGAAACCATGCTGTCATGACTCACAAAGGCCTTTTCGCCAATTGTTGAAGGTGGAATGTGGGTGCCTGGATTTGGTGTAGATGATGGGGTTGGACCCTTCTTTAATGAGCCCTGTACTGAAACCTTGCTGTCATGACTCACAAAGGCTTTTTGGCCAAATGTTGAAGCTGGAATGTGGGTGCTTGGATTTGGTGCTGATGGTGGGGTTGGACCCCTCTGTAATGAAACCATGCTGTCATGACTTACAAAGGCCTTTTGGCCAAATGTTGAAGCTGGAATATGGGTGCCTGGATGTGGTGCAAATGGTGGGGTTGGACCCTTTTGTAGTGAGCCTTGTATGGAATCCAAATAGTAACCCACAAAGGCTCTTTGGTTATTAATTGTTGAAGCAGGAATGTGAGTGTTTGGATTTGGTGCAGAGGGTGTGACTAGACCCTTTGCAAGCCTTGTAAAGAAGCAACATTGCAACCCACAGAAGCCCTTTGGTTGATTGAATATTTGTTCATGAATTCTTGTTCTCCTCCATGCAAGATTCTGCCAGCATCATTTGCATGCATGCTCATAAGAAAAAGCAATGTCATGACTACAGGAAACACCTTTAGATATCCCATCTTGTTGGTAAGCTAAGATAGAAGTTTACAATTTAATGAAGATTGATGAATATGAGTACAAGATGGGTTACATTTATATGCATCAACTTGTATGACTTGGAACAATATGAGTTTCTAACCATTTTACTCTTGACTCTCTTTGCTAAGAAATGAAAGTTGAATGGGTTAGAAATTAAGGAGGAAACTGCTGTTTGCTTTGAATTATGAAGTCTCCAGATTTCACGTGCGTGAAGAAGTCATGCAATGAGCAGTTTTATGGTGATAGCATCAGCCAGCCTTAGGGGTCTGATCCCTAATTAAGGTATTAACATGCTAATCATTAAGTGACTTGTTCGTTTGTGTCATGGAGCAAAAGTTTTGCCCAATGCAATAGTACATCACTACAAGAAGAGAGATGCTCCGTCTACAACAATTTTACAATATTTTTACAACAAATCACAGGTGGTTAGTTGTTATTGGTTCAAATTTGAAACTAACACTAAAATTACTTTTTTGCCCCTATAATAACAATTAGTAACAACCTAACACTTAGGATTTGTTGTAAAAATGTTGTAAAAATGTTGTAGACATATTATTTCTCCTACAAAAAACTGGAGTTATCCCGGCGTAGGACGAGTTTTTTGTAGTGACATGGCATTCTCACCCACATGACTAGCTCTTGCTTTAATTTGTACCAACCAGTTCATCAATATATCTTCAAAGATCTAATAAGGTTGATATGATACTCTCTAAGAGTATTTTTTAGAGAATTATTAAGGTTCAAAATATTTTCCGATCTTAATTTCGTGTATTATATACAACATCTACTCACGACTTATTTTCAATATTAATTTTGTGTAACCTCTCTTTCAAAAAATAAAATAAAATCGTGTATTATGTACAAGCCTTACATTAATTAGTTTAGTTGTAATAAACAGTTACCATATAAATTAAAATCCTTGATCATATTAAAATTTTGACTCAAATGCTAAAATGATAGAGAGGTGGATTGGAATTCAAGAGACATTATAAGAGGATCTTAGGTGATATACGGCCCAAGCTTTCCAGAGTATTCATTCTCTATACTTTGTAACCATTTCTGATCAATAGAATAATTAAGGTAATAGAGAGATATCAAACTACATTAATATAACTCTTTTTGTTAAATCATTTAATAACTTTTTATTATATTAATATTCGTAAAATTCCATAGTTACACTTTGTTATAAATTTTTATTCTCTTTATTCTTAACATTCACATCAAATTTCATATCAATTGCGATTAAGTTACACCTGTTAAAATTCTCTGTCAACCTTTTAATTGGACTAATATTTGTATATACTTTGCGTCTGAAACTACAATTACAACTACTTCTGAGTACTTTGCTTTCTCTTCGGCCGTTTGGAATGGATTGAAAGACAGAAAATGAAATGGTTTTGTTAGACCTTGCTTGACTGAGCCCTGGAACCATTTGCTTTCTCTTTGGGTTCTTTGAATGGAGAAAACTCGGTTTTGAAGCAAATAGTTTTCCATTTTCTAAGTTTTAGTACGTGGAAACACGCTTACTTTACTTGGGACTTGAATGTCTGCAGCTTAAATATTAGGTTCCGGCTTTTTCTTTTTCTTTTTTTGCAAACCTTTTACACGACATAAATACTTTGAATAAGAATTCAAAAGTCAGGAAACGGAAGTCTCATTCTTATTCTTATACATATTTTGACGCGGTGGGGAAAAAAAATCTGCTGCAATTTTTAACAGAGAAGAGGACTTTGGCACCTATACCACCAGAGCGTTGAACAAAATTGGAAGTCTCATTCTTACTCATACAATGATCTTCTGTCTTTGTGGGAGAACAAGATTGGTAAAACACTCAAGAGAATCTATCTTCCAGAGGAACAACTTCTAAAGAACGTTAAAGGTTAGTGAGAAATTTCTTTTTATAAGTTTTAGAATTTTTTAAGGGGATTGAGAAGAAAAGAATCTATGGTTCGTTTAAATGACTTGAATAGAGTGTGAAATTATTTTCTATTGATCAATGAAAAATTATGTATGGACATGAATAGAGTATGTAATACTAATTACAGACTCACGTGATACGTGAGAATATATAATTATATTGAGATGTGGTATAGTCTATATTTTATTGTAGATAATTTATTCCCCCAATAATTAAAAATTATGTAAAAGTAATCTTCATTACTCTATTTTTACAAATATATATATTCTTCTAATTATTGTTATTATGCTTTATATTTTTCTAATTTCTTTTGGTACAATTAAAAATTTTAAGCTTCAAATTTATTATTTAAATCCCATTAACTTAAGGAGATTATTATGATAACAAAAACTTATCATATAATTACAATTGATATTACTCAAATAATTGTAGTACTCTCATGGACCGAATTGGATTATAATTACAATTGAGATTATTATTTAAATTCTCATGACCAACTCAAACTTGCTTTTTCCATTCTTAAGTAAATGGACCGAATTGAACCACTGTAGACCAAACGGAAAGAATGGACGAAGTTGAATCAAAAAGACTAAATTGGACAGAAGTAGAACTAATGAACCGAATCGGACCAAAATGGACTAATGTGAACCGAAATAGACTGTTTGGACCGATGTAGACCAAATAAACCAAGTAGGACTGACTAAGCTGAAGTTGATCGAAAGGACCGTAATGGACCAAATTGGATGGAATAGACTGAAGTGGACTAAATGGACCGAAGTTTGCCGAACAAGACCGAATTGACTGAAGTAGACCGAATAGACCAAATTGAACCAAATGGGCTGAAATAGACCAAACTGAAACGAATAGACTGAAGTGAACCAAATGCCAATTTGTAATTAGTTAACATAACTCAAAAAATTAATAATAATTATAATAAAAAAAGTGATGGAATTGGTTTGTTATTAAAGTAATATCAATCAAATTTGTTATCACATTAATATTTTAAAATAAATTCTTATGCATGCGTCTGTGATTCAATGTGCCTATTGAATGTTTTATTCAAGTTAAATTTGATACTATGTAGAAAAAGTTGGTACGCCACAAAAAAGTATATCAAGAAATCACTTGCATGTAATATTTAATACCAAAAAAAAAAAAAAAACCCTTGTTAAGAGTTTTATTATCTCTATCTTTCAAAGATAATGAAAACGACATATGGCTCTCAAAGTGGGAGAGGAACTGGACCCTTCAACTTGGCTTTGAATACTACATTAGCATACAAATGTGAATACAGTGGTGGAATGTGATTTTTTGTTTTTTGTTTTTGTTTTTGTGTCTTCTTTTTTGGGGGGTGGGGGCGGCGGGGAAGCATAAATTAAAAATAAACAAATGGTGTTTTTGTCCAAGGTGTAGACACTCGATTTTACACCCACAATTTAATTAAGGAATATGGCTAGAATGACCATTTATGTACCTAAAATTTAGAGTTGCATTACATGAATTAATTTGTTGATTGCATATCATAAAAACTATCTTGAGGTTCTAATGGTTGCGACAATATGCTCAATTTTCAAATCAGACTGTCGGATTGAAAGATATCTCATGATCAAGTTTACGCGGTCAGCATGCGTTGTGTTTAGGTAGAATTAATCACACATGATTAATTTAAATTAATTCTGATTGGCTAGACAGTTAAAATTAATTAAAAAAATATTTATGATTGGTTGTTAGTTAGCATAAAAAATAAGCTTGCATGCATGGGAATAAAGAGGATAATCAAATAACAACAAAATTGTGGATAATCAAGACTTTTTAGAGTATTTATCTACAAGATAATCATTGCTAAAAAGACCTGAATTATTAGAAAAATAGTTTAATTTTTAGAATGTGGATTAAAAACGCGTTTAAGTGCAAGTTTCGGCTAAAAAATTCTCAAAAAAGGAGTCCAAAATGGACCAAAACCCGAACATGGGACTGGCACCCAAAAGGGCCATTCAGCACTTTTGGAGTGCAGATTGGCACAAATTCGGGCCATGGCTCGAGGGCATTTAGATTGAGATAAAACTCATAATTTTTTATTTTTTAGAGATAAAGACGCGTCCCAGTTCGTATTCTGATCATTTAGCTATTTTTTTGAACATCCTAGCCTCTATAAATAGTAGAGCTTCCCCAATATTCAACATACTTTTTCATGCTCTTTGATTTCTCCTCTTTCTGACTCTTCTTTTCTATTATTTTCTCTCTTATGTTGAAGACGTTTTGGAGGCTCTAGCCTTAGGAATTTCTTTTTTGTAAGCAAGATATTTTAGATTTCAAAAATAATTACATAAATTTCTTTGAACCCTAAAATATTTCCTCAATAAGAAGAGCACGCATGCAAGAGGTAGTCAAGTTTTTTTTCCTTTTCTAGCCTTCTTTATTAATTTTGATTGATGATGCATGAATAGATTTAGGATTTTATTTTATTTTATTTCTAATTCTTATATAATTACCATGCTTTGTTTAGATTTTTCTTTCTTTCTTTAAATATGTTTTTAGATGATTGTTTATTTCAATTCTTTCTCTTTAACTTTAAAATCTGCAAGGACTATGAAAAAAAAAAAAAAAAGAAAAAAAAAGAAGAAGATATGTATCTTCCTTAGATGCAGATCTAAATTTTTTAAAGCATAAAACTGATTTGAATCTTCCTTAAATGCAGATATGTATTGTTCTGGTCATAAAACTAATCTGAATTTTTTTTTTAAAAAAGTTTTCTTCTTTATGGAATTGTAGATTTGAAATTTAAAAGAAAGGATTGAAAGTTAGGTTGTAATTTTTTAATATGTGATGCATGTAACATAGATTTGTTTCATGAGTGTAGTTCCTCTTCTAAAAAAAAAAGTTTTTTCTTATTTTATTCATAAAAAATAGATCCGATTTTTTTTTTTTTTAAATTGTTTTACATATAAACCAAAAATCACTTTTTTTTTTTTTTCTTTTTGTAACTTTACTCCAAAACAGATCTGACATTTTTTAGCAAAAACCTTGTTCATTTTTTATATATAAAAATATATTTGATTTTCTTCACAAAACTATTTTTTTTTTACCTATACAAAAACAGATCTGGTTTCTTCTTAATGAATCAAATCAATTTTTTAATTCACAAAAACATATTTGAATTTTTCTAAAAAAGAGGATGCATTCATAAGATGGTTTTATTTGACTTTGTTTGGTTAAGAGTGTTATGTATGCAACATATCATTCATATCATGCATAAAGGGTATATTGGTCATTAGAGTCTGGAAGACCACTTTGTTTGGGCGCAATGGGTGCCTAACACCTTCCCATTCCGTTACCTAGCTTCCGAATTTAGTTCTTTTAGATAGGTAGACATTTGCTTCACAGTTTGTGGGTTTCTGTTTTGGACAGTACCCAGGCCTAAATAGTAACAAGGATGCTGGGCCTCCAAAGAAATTATATTTGTTGGTTGGTGGACTGGGTTTGGTTCACCGCAGCTATATATTGGGCTGATTGGGAACCAATTTGTGCACAAAACATGAGCCGTACAACACATATACATTCATACATACAAACATATACATATTGTAAAACAAGTGGTTGAGGAACAATAAAATAATTATAAAAAAAAATGTAAGTAAGAACATCAGGGATCCTCAAAAAATAGAGTGATGTGTCATTGTATTATATATATATATATATATTCTTTTTTTTTGGTACCTTGGACCCTATTTCTCACTGGGATATGCCACGAGGTTCAATTAAGTTCAAAAGTCACAGACTTGGATAGCTTTTTGTAGATTTCCAAGACTTATGAGGTTTGAATCCCCTTAAATCCAAGTATATCCTTAAGTACTTATTACAGGATCCTTCATAATGCCTCCTTTTTCTCTCTATTTTTCTAAAGCTTAATGAGTCTTTCTAATGCTCTTTTTTGCTCTGATTAATAGTTGTTGAATTCCCTTTTGCTGATGAATTAATCTCTCTTTTATAGTACCTTCCTAGGGCTTTTGGTATGCCATTGATTCCCTCCTTTTGCTGTCGTGAGTACCAGAACCAATATTGTGTCAGTAACATTGGTAGCTGGTCTTTTCCTTATTTTCTCATTGCATTTGAGGTTTGAATCCCCTTAAATCCAAGTATATCCTTAAGTACTTATTACAGGATCCTTCATAATGCCTCCTTTTTCTCTCTATTTTTCTAAAGCTTAATGAGTCTTTCTAATGCTCTTTTTTGCTCTGATTAATAGTTGTTGAATTCCCTTTTGCTGATGAATTAATCTCTCTTTTATAGTACCTTCCTAGGGCTTTTGGTATGCCATTGATTCCCTCCTTTTGCTGTCGTGAGTACCAGAACCAATATTGTGTCAGTAACATTGGTAGCTGGTCTTTTCCTTATTTTCTCATTGCATTCTTCTTTTGAGGTTGACTTCCAAAAATTTTCCAGCTGACCTTCCTCTTTTGAGGGGTCTTGATGGGGCTAACTTTTATTCTTTTTTCCAAAGCTTCTAAAGAGACTTTTTAGAGCCCCTTTTTGGTTGCCTCACCTTTTGTCTTTTTTCCTTCAAATAGGTAGATTCTTCCTTGTCATGTTCAAAGATCCCCAGCCACCTTCCTTCATGGTTCACCTTCCTCCTTTCCCCAAGGTACTAGGCTCCCTTCATTAGGTGCTAATTCCTAAGTCACCATCTATTTCCAAGGCTTTTCTTCTGAGTTGTGGGCGGTTGATGGGACATAGCTTTCTTCGGTCCTTGTGTCCATGAGCATGCTTCCTTGAGCTGTCTAAATCCCAGCTAATTTTTTTCTGCACTTCCCGAGGATCCCCTCCCTGGTTTTGGCAATTCCAAGGTATCCTGGTCCAGCCCCTTTCTTCTCTCTAGGTTCCTTGGTAGCCCCTTTTATAGAGAGCTGGGCCAAACTTCCTTTGCTTTTCTTTTCTTTCTTCTCTAAGACCCAGGGCTTACCTATTCATGGACTTGGGCTTCCTTTTGCCCATTCTAGACAGGCCTTGGCTCATGGATTGGGCCTTCCTTATTTTTGAAGGCCCATTTGCTTTGGTTCTTGATACTTGTAATATTTTGGACCTTAACACAGCTTTATCCTGATGTTAAATACACCCCAGTGGGTGAGTTTCTCAACCAGTTTGTCTAAAGAGCCAAACTTTGCTCATGTTAATCTTCTAAAGTGAGTTTCACTATCTTAATGGATAGTTAAGTAGGTTGTGTCTGGCTGGGAGAGAGGTAGAAGATATATAGTTGCTGCTGCCTCAGGCTGTGTAATAATTGAAATTTGAAAGTAGTTGCTTGCCTCTTTGTATGCCTACTTAGGTTGATTCTGTAAAAATGTTTTGTTAATATGTTGATATTTCCAAATGGAAATCAATTAATATAGCTTCCTTTTGCTTCTTTAGATCCTGGTTTCCATGTTGCTTGGTGGCTTGACACTCTAGACGTGTTTTTGCCAGTCTTGAGCTGCCATAAGTGCATAACACAGGGATTTGACTTTATGCATTTAACAAGTACAGGGCCTAAAATTGACTTGAAATGCGTAAGACTGATCAAGGCTCTTCTCATGGATGACAACAACTGGCATGCTCTTGAGAATGTTATAATGGAATTACTGAATTAAGATCTTTAGCTTTAAATCTCTTCCACGACTTGTTGTAATGGAATTGTTGAATTAAAAAAAATAATAATAATACTAGTTTTTGTGTAATTTGGCAGTTTTTGTCTAATTAAGAAAATTAGTCGCAAACCCACGCAATGCGTGGGAATAGATAATTAAATTTTAGTTATGATATAATATATAATTTGTTCTCTCAAAAAATTAAACAATTTCAAAATTGTTTTTCATTTATCTATATCAAAAAATATATCATCATTTACATGAGATTGAAATTGCAAATTTTTTAGACATTCCTAGGAGACTATATCATATTATAAATTTAATATTTAAAATAATATGTAGGAAAAAAAGTAGAATTTATTTTTAAAATTGAACACTTCACCTATTGAATGAAAGAAAATAATTTGTAAAACAACATAAAGAGAACGTGATTTAACATTTTTTTTTTACTATAGACCCTTTCATATATTAAGATTTAATTGTCTTTAACTAGATCTTTATATCTCATATTTGGTTCTACACTCTTGTTGAGCCTTCTCATTCGCCACATCATTATTCTTTTTATTATTTATTTTTTACTTTTAATTTTTGATAATACTAAATATATAAATATCTAAGCTTTACAAATTCTTCTTAGGCAATTTTAACTTTACATATTTATCTACTTTAGTTTTAATGTTATAACTAAATAATCAATTAATGAAAAATTAAAACAAAAATATTGTCTATACATATTCATCTAGGGCGGTTTTAATAGTTGATAGACACATTCAAATAGATAACCATGATTTTATTTTGATATAAAATCAAAATCTCACTTCCAAAATAACTAAGTATTATGTTAAAAAAAAAAATCGTAATGATCATATGTCTGTAATGCATTGTATATCCCATAATAGGTCTCATTCTTCTACATTTTCCTGAGAGTTGATGACTATTCATAACTATTACCTTGACACCAAAGAAGTGTTCGACCCAATGCTTTATTTCTCTCCTAGTTGATCCCGCTTCGACATTAGAAATATATTGATTTTTACCTGCCAATCGAATATTTTTTTCTTTAAATACTGCATATTTGATTCCATTCATAAATCTATTTTCTTCTCTATGAGATTTAGCCTCAATAAGAATGCTAGTTCTATATATATATATATATATATAGAGAGAGAGAGAGAGAGAGAGAGAGAGAGAGAGAGAGAGAGAGAGAGAGAGAGAGTTATAATCACCATTTTTAGGAGAGAAATAGAAAATAAAATGAGAAAAAAAAAGCGTCAAAATAAAAAATATAGTCATAAGTCAAACACTAAATTATCCAAGCCATGCTATATAATAGAATAACATTATATTCTTGTTAGCTATCTTTATATGCAATACAATAACATTTAACAATCATAGAAAAGAAAGAAGATAATAACTTAAAAACACAAAACCAAATTACATCAACACAAAGTAAAATTCTAAAGAACACATAAATTCTTCAATAAAAAATAGAGATATAAAAATAAAAAATTCACACAAAAATAAGACATGAGAGAGAGAGAGAGAGAGAGAGAGAGAGAGTAATAACCTTTTTCGTGTGGGAAAATATGTATAGAAATGGAGAGAGAATGACATGCTTATAGTAATAGAGTGGGGATAAGAAGAGCCAAAATAAAAGGAAGAGAAATGGATAGATGAAGAATGACATTAAGGTTGAGAGTAGTGGAGAGATGAAAAGGTAAAAGAGAAATAATGGTTGGAAGTAATGGAGTGAAATGGGAAATAAGTAGATGATGTGGCCGCTGATGTGACTCAATAGGAGTATAATAATAATAAATGTTACGCTTTATCTTTTAGATATATATAAATTTTAATTTTCTTGGAAAATGAAAAGGGGTTGGTAGTTTTTTTTCCTTCTTCTTCCCAAGGAAATTTTAATTTTTTGAGAAAATGAGAAAGGGTCATGATTTTTGCGTTTGTTTTCTAAGAAAATGAGAATTAGCAGTGCTTGAGAAGCAACGAAGACAAAATGGTAAAAATGAAAAAGAAAAAACCTAGAGAGAAACAATTTATTCATAAAAAAAGATTAATTTTTTTTTTCTTCTCATGGGCAAAACAACGTCATTTAAACTCATTAAAACTACAAGGTGTTGATTTGAGGTGGCACAGCCACCTCAGCAACTAAGATTTATGGAAGGGAACAAATTCAAATTGCAGCTAACATCAAATGAGTGAATTAAAATTTTAAAGCTTTAGAAGTGTTATTTAATAAAATTTAACATGAAATTTGGTATTCACATATTAAGAAAAAAAATGTAATCAAATAATGTAATTTTAAATTTTGAAATAGTAAAAAGTTATATAGTAGTGTTACTTCGTAGGACAAAAATAACATACGAGAGAGAGAGTGAATAATCTCATCAAGAACTTCATAATATTCTTTCAAATTCATATGTTTGTTGTTGGGTTACACGTGTGAGTGAAGTCCCACATTGAATAAAGATGAGAAGAATGAGTGCTTAATATAACATAATTGAGCACATACTCCTAAGGCTTAGTCCTTTTGGGTTAAAGTGTGTCTCTATATGTTATATTAATTACTCAAGGAAGCTCCCCAAGGTATTTATCCCCTAACAAGTGGTATCAGAGCCAATAGTGGTGTGTGGTGAAGGTGGTGAAGTGTTCATGGTCCCTACCTAGCGGGAACAGAGAAAGCCTAAACAGCCCACACACAAAGATCCTAGAATATTGCTAATGGTGCTAAATAATAGTGTGATACAAGGTTCCCATGGACATGGACATGCGGAGTTCCCATGGATGTGCGTGCGGGGTTGACACGTGGTTCCCATGGATGGCGTACGAGAGACTTATGGATAACGCATTGATGAAGTGAAAAGCCCATTAGGCAAGGGGGAGTGAGTATGACTTATTCATGGCCCAGAGAGAAGTCTTGAAGCCCACAAAGTGGCAGAGACTCACACGTGAGGGAGAGATTGTTGGGTTACACGTGTGAGTGAAGTCCCACATTGAATAAAGATGAGAAGAATGAGTGGTTAATATAACATAATTGAACACATACCTATTGGGGCTTAGGCCTTTTGGGTTAAAGTGTGTCTCTATATGTTATATTAATTACCCAAGGAAGCTCCTCGAAGTGTTTATCTTCCTGACAAGTGGTATTAGAGCCCATGGTGGTGTGTGGCAAAGGTGGTGAGGTGTTCATGGTCCCTACCCAGCAGAGACAAAGAAAGCCTAAACGGCCCACGCATAAAGATCCTGGAGAAGAAAAAAAAAAGGCCCAACAAAGGAATATTGCTAATGGTGCTAAATAATAGTGTGATGCAAGGTTCCCATAGACATGGATGTGCGGGGTTCCTATGGATGTGCGTGCGGGGTTGACACGTGGTTCCCATGGATGGCGTACGAGAGACCCATAGATAACGCATTGATGAAGTGAAAAGCCCATTAGGCAAGGGGGAGTGAGTAGGACTTATTCATGACCCACAAAGAGGTCTTGAAGCCCACAGAGAAGCAGAGACTCACACGTGAGGGGGAGATTATTGGGTTACACATGTGAGTGAAGTCCCACATTGAATAAAGATGAGAAGAATGAGTAGTTAATATAACATAATTGAGCATACACCCATTGGGCTTAGGCCTTTTGGGTTAAAATGTGTCTCTATATGTTATATTAATTATTCAAGGAAACTCTCCAAGGTGTTTATCTCCCCAACATTTGTAGCAAATAACAGGACGAATACGAAGAATATAACAACAAAATAAAGTGGAAAGAATGGCTGTTAGCCATGTTTGTTTCCATTTTTTATTTGACTAATGTTAATTGAAAGTTCAAAATGTGTATAAAACACCCTTGAATGTTTAGACCCCCAAATACAAAGTTACCAATTCAAGCCTTATATCAAACAAGTAATGTGCGGAACATGATAACAAGCTCATAACAGAATTGATAAACAATCTAAGCCAAATATAAACACATCCACAACAGTAAATATAAGGTAAAGATAAAGGGAAAGAAGATGCAAACACACGGACAACACACGATGTGTTATCGAAGAGGAAATAGAAGTCCTCGGCGTAAAACCTCTCCGCCGCCCTCCAAGCGGTAAATAATCCACTAAAGAATGTAGTTGAGATACATGAACAGCAGAAGACCATCCAAGCCTAATCTACCCAAGTACCTAAGCCCTCCAAGCTTCTTGCTCCAACGAGGTTACGTCAAACCTATTTCTTCTTTAACTTCCCGGATTCCGCTATTATACCATAGCATCAACCAATGTATATTGGTTCCTTCCAAAGTACTTTCCTTAGCACCAAATGAACCTTCTCACAGACGTGGGTGTTGTGAGATAAGGATTTGGTCAATGGCCTCTCAAGGATGTAACAATGGAGAGGAAGAGAGTAGAAGAATTTGTAGAGTCTCTAAGGTAAAGATTGGGGATGAGACAATCTTGTTTTTCTCTAGGGTTTCTCTCTCAAAATTCTCTTTGGAAGCTCTCTTAAAATCGTGGGTATAAGGGTCTATATATAGTGGGGTGAGAAAGGAATACGAAGAGACAATTTTTACCAAACAGGGTAAATTGGCGGCTTGGTCTCACGGCTTGTCCAAGTCGCGAGTTCAAGTCGCGACGTAACGGCCTGGCCAACCTGGGACTTTTGTCCTGTAGTGCGACAGCTGGCGCGACCCTTCAGCTTGTGTTTGCATTTGGCGGCTTGTAGCTGCGAGCCACTCGCGAGTCCTAGCCGCGAAGCTCTGCTTCTTTGCACATACTTGAACTTTTCTTCACATCTTCTCACACACTACCCTTACAATAATCCCACCTAAATACAGAGTTACTAAGTGCTAAATTACAAGCAAATTGGCACGAAATAAAGCCAACAAGATAGTTGATAAATTTCAACCTTACATTAATGTTAAACAGGTGTAATTTATTTCATCTGTTTATACACCATGAGGAACCATGACTTCAAGGGATGTAGGTTCTTGGATCACCTGTAGATCGTGGGGTTGGACCCTTTTGTAGTGAGCCTCGTATGGAATTCAAATAGTAACCCACAAGGGCTCTTTCATTAACAGTTGAAGTAGGAATGTGTTTGCCTGGGTTTGGTATAGATGGAATGATTGGACCCTTTGCTAGTGAGCCTTGTAGATTGTAACCCACAAAAGTGCTTTGGCTATTTGTAGGAGAACTGTCATGAGTCTGTGGATTAGGCGTAGATGGTTAGACTGGACCCCTTTGTAACATGCCTAGTAAAGAAGCACGACCCAAAATAGCCCTTTGGTTAACTGAGTTTTTGTTCATCAATTCTTGTTCTACACCATGCAAGATTCTGCCAGCCTCATTTGCATGCATGCTCAAATGAAAAACCAATGTCATGACTATAGGAAACACATTTAGACGCCCCATATATCTTGTTGTGTAAGCTAAGATGGAAGTTAACAATTTGATGAAGATTGATGAATATGAGCTTGAGGAAGAGTTGGGTCCCATTTATATGCATCAACTTGTATGACTTGGAACAATATGGTCTAACCATTTTTGCCCTTGACTCTTTTTGCCAAGAAATGAAAGTTGAATGGGTTAGGACTCAGAAAGAAGTCATGCAATGAATACTTTTATGGAGATAGCATTAATAGCCAGCCTTACGGGTTAGGGCACACACTTAAAATCAACCCCAATGCGGTCTGACCTTCTTCTAAAGTTGAAATTGTCCATTAAAACCCTAAGATATTAACATGCTAATCATGACTTGGTTCATTTTTTGTCATGGAGCAAAACTTTTGCCCAATGCGAATGGCTCTTGCTTTAATTTGTAGCCAGCAGTGCATCAATTAATATATATATATTTTGAAAAGGTTGATATGATACTCTCTAAGAGAATATTTTAGATAATTTTTTAGGATTCAGTTCAAAATCAAATTATATCCTTATCTTAATTTTGAGTATATATTATTTACAAAATCAACCAATACTCTTTCAACATTAATTTTATATACCCTCTCTTTTAATAAATAAAATAAAATTGTGTATTCTATATAATATAATTTTACCGTCACATGCACTTGTTATGACTTCTTATTCTCTTTGTTCTTAATTTTCACGTCAAATTTCTTGTCAATTGGAATCAAGTAACACTTACTAAAATTATTTATCAACTTTTTAATTCGATTATTAATATTTGTAAATACTTTGCTGTTGAAGCTATAATTACAACTACTCCTAACTACTTTGCTTTCTCTTCAGGCGTTTTGAATGGAATGAAAGACAAAAAATGAAAAGGTTTTGTTAGACCTTGCTTGACTGAGCCCTGGAACCATTTGCTTTCTCTTCGGATCCTTTGAATAGAGAAAACCCGGTTTTGAAGCAAATATTTTTCCCTTTTTAAAGTTTAGGACATTTTGATATGGCTATGCGTGCTTCCACCAAATTTCCATAAGATTTTAAGATGATAATTTATTTTTTGCTTCAATAAGATAATAATTAACATTAAATAAATTAAGGAAAAAAAATGAAATATCTTTTTTTATATGGACAAAAAGGGCCTTACAAAATTATTCCATAATTTTAATAAATAAATAAATAATTCTCCAAGTTTTCAAAATATAGTAAGAATTGTAATCAATTTCTCCAACTAGATCAATACGCAATTAGAGCAATCAAAAAGTACTTGAAAGAGACCAAAGGTGAATATTTATGTATTTATATAACACGCATTTATATACTTTTTTTTTTTTCTTTTGAACAATTATTCAACAAAAATAAGAAAAGAGTGATGGGCCATCTGTATTCTCTACTTGAAGAACACGCATTTTAGGAGCTTATAATGATGTTTTAAGAACTATAGTGGCGTTTTGTAACTCGACCTCCATGAAGTCAAGTTATAGGCAATTTTTTTTTTACCTATAACTTGACTTCATGGAGGTCGAGTTACAAAACGCCACTATAGGTCCTTAAAACATCATTATAGGCTCCTTAAAAACACCGCTATAGGGCCTAACTCGATTTATTTCAAATCGAATTTCAAAAGAGGGACATTTCCCTAATTAGTTTGCAAAATGCTACATAATTTGTGCAAAAAGGGCATTTGCCCATTTTCTCCATAATAATAGTATAATACCTTTTGATTTTACGTTGATTACTAAAGTCTCTCATGCTATTGAGCCTTGTCAATAATCGAGTACTATATTATTGTCTTTTTTTAAAAAAAAAAAAAATTATGAGAATAGCATTGCCTGTTGAACTTTATTATATATATATATATATATTAGACAAATCAATTGTTCAATTATATTACCTTCTTGTATCTCATTATAAAATGTTTTCCTATCCAAAAAATAAAAAGAAAATCTAAAATGTTTAAATTAAAAAAAAATTTAAATAAAAAAATTCAAATATTTTTCACTTTAAAATTATATGTAAAATATGAGTTTATGAATTAGATACTAAACAATATCTAAACTAATTTGCAAACTTGTCCATTATAGTTTGAGGAAATTTTGATTTTACCCACAAATTAAAATTCAAAATTTTAATCTGCTTCCCTAACGTGTAACATTAGATATCATTTAGATTTGCTCCCCTTACGTCCACATAAGTTAAAGACCTGCTAGTAAAATGTCAAATAAGTATACAATTTTAACAATTGATCTAATTTTCACCATGCAGCCTTGGTGCGGTGGTCACTCCGCAAGTATAAATGCTTGTGGGGTGTAGGCGGCAAAAGCCGAGGTTTAAGTCTCTTAGAGGGAGTTTCACATACATATACACTTTGTAAAGTTGTGATTTACAACTATGTATTATGTTGGCTTTATTGCATGACAAAAAATGTTTTATTTGCCTTAATTTATTTCCTTGTATTTTGTGGGATTTTATTGTATTGGGTTTAGTATTAAGTTAGTGAAAACTTAAGCTGAAATGAAGAATTAGTGGATTTCACGAGAAGCTCGCGAGAAGCTAACCCGCGAAAGAGCCATGTGAGGAGCATATGACTGGAAGCTAAAGAGTCGTGCCAGGCTATCGTTTTTGCGAGTGTCTCACAGGTAAGACCTTCTCACGAGGTAGTCGCGAAACATTCTACCTGGAGGATTGTTAAGAGTGACTTTCTTATCCTTCACCCATATTATATATACCCTTATTACCCACAAATGTAAATGAGGCCATTCAGAGAGAAAAACCCCTAGATAGGTTTTCTACAACACACACACACCCATCTTTTTGAGAGAGAGCTACTCATCCTTAGTGAGAAATCATTGTAGCCTCTTCTCTATCCCTCTCCCATTGTCATACCTTGAGAGGAGATTTGTATCCAAACACAACCCACACCTATTCAGAGTGTAAAGAGTGTTTTGGAGTTTGGGAAACTTTGAGGATTTGCCAAAAGAAGTCGGTGAGGCCTAGTGGATGCAATTGAGCGTATTGTGGGATCCAGAAAGCTAGACAAGACACGATTTCGAGAAGCCTTGTTGGAGTAGGAGCTTGGAAGGCTAAGGTACATAGGGTAGATTAGGCTTGGAGGGTCTCTTGCTGACCCATGTATCCCAACTGATTGTCTAGTGGATCGATTACCGCTTGGATGGCGGCGAAGAGGTTTTTCGCTGAGTTCTTCAGTTTTCTCTTCGATAACACATTGGTGTTATCTTGTATTTGCATCTTTCTTCCCTACTCTTTTACATTCCATTTTACTGCTGTGTTGCTTAGTTTATTGATTAGAGTAGCTTGTTTGTTTGTCCGCTCGCATTTACACTATTCCACACTTAATATTAAGTTAGTGTAAAATCAATCGAGTCGTAACTTTAGTCTTAATAGCTCTTGTGTTTTCAACATTTTTTCGAGCTTTCAATTGGTATCAGAGCGGGTACACTTGTTTTGGTTTCATTACCTAAGTGTGATCCTTGACCCCGTGTGTGTTTTGCCATGGATAGTGTTTTGTATGCTTCTATGAATGTTTGTAAGTGTAACGTGCTATGTGTTTGTGAAAATGTCTCTACGAGTGTTAATCCACATAATTGTGATGACATGTTACTTGAATCATTTGCTGTTGTTGATATTCCAAATGACAAACTCTTGAAGAAAAAGGCTAAGAAGTTTCAAAAGAATTTGAGCAAGTTATTTTGTGAAAATGATGAGTTGATTGCTAAGCTCAATGAATCCAACAAATTGGTTGAGAAATATAAGAAACTTGCTGAAAATTCTTTTGAAAAGTTAAAAGAGTTTGAATGTTTGAATATGGACTTGAATGCTAAACTTGTTTTGTCTAACAAATTTGTTGATGAGCTAAAATGTGAAAATAAATCTCTTAAGATGCATGCCAAGTGTTTGATTGCTGAACTTGTTGCTAAAAAGGATGAAAATATTTGTTACAATCATGTTGTGGTACCCGATTTTGTGCATATTGTGTGTTCTAGCTCAAAGGATAAATCGGTGTACATTCCTTCATACAAAAGAAATTAAAAAGTGGAGAGAAAGGCTCTTACGCCTAAGCCTCTGTTTAGGTCCCATTCTAGGGAATTGAGTGGATCTAAGTTTGTTCCTATTTGTTACCATTTGGTGTGATGGTCATATAAGACCTAATGTCATAAGTTAAAGAGAAACAAACTATGTTGCTAGTCCCTTCCCAAAAAGCTTAGTGACCTAAACACATTTTTTCACATTGTGGTGTTTTGGTCATCTTAAGCCTCATTCTCTAAGTTTCAGCTTTAAAAAATTAAAAGAAAAGAGAAACTTAGCTTTTTGGAAGTTGTGCTATGCGTAAACCGGATTTGATGAAATAGACATGTTTTAAAGAAAGTGTTTAATCTCTTAACTCCTTGCTATTGCATCTTCGTTCTCATTCTTCCAACCCTTGTCTCACTTCTCAGAGACACTCATTCAAAACAATCATTCCGTTTGATGAGGAAGGATTCCTATGGTTAGCTTTTGCTCTTTTGTCTCTTAATCTAATTCTTTAATCTTTGTAGGACCCTTCATGCATTAGTGTCATATTTCATGCATTTGTGCATCTGCATTTTTTATGCATTGCTTTTGTATTGATTTACTTTTATGTCTTTTTTTGTGTGGTAAAAATCCAAAACACATAAAAAGTAAAAATTCAAAAAGTTTATATCTATGTATTTAGCACATATCTCTTGAGTTTGCCTAGTACTTTCGTACTAATGGCGTAGTGCATTTCGAGCTTACTTGTATTATTATGCACATTTATCTGTGGTAAGAAATCTTGAAAACTATGTTAATTGTTGTAAATAGATTTCAAGCTTGTCATAAATTTGGTCAATAGTCTTGATGGTCTTGTATTTGCATAACTTGTGCCTATATTCTTCCCACTATATATATATATATATATATTTTTTTTTTTACAAAAGAGCTCACTAATTGTAAATTTCCAAATGAAAAGAGATATTGAGCTGCAAAAGCCTGTCACACATGCTAGTATTTGACTAGAAAAAAGGAAAAGCGACTTTTATTTTGAAATGTATGGTGCTCAAAAAGCCAAAGGCTAATTCTCTATGTTGAAATATCAAAAATTTCATGCACCAATCTCAAAATGAGATGTATTATCCAAAAGGGATCAAATGTCATGATTTATACAGAAGCCAAATGAAAAGCTTCTAAGTTGTGTAATTATTTTGTGGGAGGTCATATATGTTCGTTTCTGTAATTGAGATAGACCATTTGACCTAGTATCAGTTGTGTATGACTTGATTGAATTGATGATTGAAACTTCACTCTGGTCTAAGACTTTTCTACACTTGATTCACACACACAACACACAAGTTTAATGTTCAATGAATGTCTATTTTATTTGTGTATTTGTACATGTTCAAATGTGATGTGTGTGTGCTCAACCATATGTAGTTCAAACCAAAAAGATTTTTTTTTCTTTTTGTTTGTTTTTGGAAGTGATTTGTATCACCTATGTTTTTCAAAGTTTTTAAAATGTTTTTGTGTGGAAAACATGTTTTCTAGGTGTTTTCGTGACCTGTTTCATGTATAGGCTCATTTGGGACTTAAATGGTCCAATTTTAAAGGTTTTTCAGCTTTGGACAGAGAGTTTTGTGACTATCTCGCGACTAGCTCGTGAGTAACTTCGCAACTCAGCTTCCCGCAAAAATTTCCAAATCAGTTTTTTAAAGGGTATTTCATGGGTCTTTTGTTTTAAACTTCTCTCATCTTCTCCCAAACCCCTGTTTTAATGCTTCAACATCAAAACCCAACTAATTTTAAGTGTTTTACATTCCATAGACATCTCTAAGGTAATTTTTAACTCTTTTTCATTGATTTTGATTCTTAGATTATGTTTGGGGGTTTTATATTCATAATTGGGATTTTCTTAAATAAGAGTTGGAAAACTTAATTTTTGTCAATCGTTTTGGATGGACTTTGTTTTAAATGATGATTTGTTTTGGATTTTGGCCCCTTGTGGCAAAAATAACATGTATTTAGGCAAGATTTTCATATATTCTTGCATTGTTTAACATACATGTGTAGTGTGTGCACTCTAAGTATTTGATAAAATGCCCAAATGGCATTTTCTCATTGTTTTAGTCTCCGATGAGTACCAAATTTTAGGGATCACCATAATTATTCATGTTTATCATGTTTTGATCTTTGGTGGTGTGTTTTGTACACTTCGCCACTTGAATGCCTTGCTTATGCATTAGTCATGCATCACATATGCACACTAAATGCACACTAGATGCACCTTGCTGCACACATCCTAACACTTGACATGTTTTGCACTCACTCATACTAGTTAAGTCTTTTTAGACCTTTTAGCACATATAACATGCTCGTGTCTATGTCATGCTTAGGTCAATATCATATTTCATCATCCTTAGCATATCATGGCGTTTATACTTTGTAGCATTTTTTTAAAGATGCTTTATTTTGCATTTGAGCTTCATTGTCTCATACATCTTGCACCCCTCATGCATCATCTTTTACCCTTGTTCATATCTTCTTTTCTTTCCCTCCTTCCTCTTTGATTAATTTGTCTATTCATGACAAAAAGAGGGAGAGTATCGTCATTTTTATATGACTCATATGCACATTCTTAGGGGGAGAAATTCTACCTCGTGCACATTCGTAAGGGGAGAAAACCATAGGGGAGATGCATATATCAAGGGGGAGAAGACATTGTTTTTTCTTTTTTTTAGAAAACCTTGTTTTACTTTGTGCTTGTTTTCTTGTTACTTGTTTTCTCGTTATTTTATGGTGCTTTGATATGCTTTGTTGCTCTCATTGCATCGTGTTTTTGTGTTGAAACACTCTTGGGCCCTTGTTGGATCTTGTATCCTTAATGCAAATACTTTGGTGTTTTGCATTGGTTATGTGTTGGACATGCATACATCCTTATGCTATTGTGCTTTATTGGTTGCATGTTCGAATGATCATTTACTTTACTATATGATCATTGTAGTCATTTCCATATGACTGTTTTGTGTTTGATCAAGTTGCTCATATGTTTTACAACATGTTTACTTGATCGCATTTTACTGGTTACATTATACTTGTTCATTTATCACTTGATTTACCTTGAGGGTCTAATGCGTTTTGTGCAAGTGTTTCAAGTTACAGGTATCTTGTTCCAGGTGCATCAAAGATTTTAGATTTAGGTGTGAGTAAGTTTTGTCATTGTTCCCAAACTTACGTATAAGTTTAGAGTCTATTATAGGGTGTTTTGTTACAAAATAGCCAAAGGGGGAGATTGTAAAGTTATGATTTACAACTATGTTTTATGTTGATTTTATTCCATGAGAAAAAGTATTCTAATTACTTTAATTTTGTTCCTTGTATTTTGTGAGATTTTATTATATTAGGCTTAGTATCAAGTTGGTGAAGACTCAAGCTTAAATGAAGAATCAGTGGATCTCGCGAGTGTCTCGCTGGAAGCTAACCCGCGACAGAGTCATGTGAAGAGCATATGACTGGAAGCTGAAGAGTCGTGTCAGGCTGTCGTTTTCGAGAGTGTCTCGCGAGTAAGGCCTTTTCGCGAGACAGTCGCAAAACATTCTGCCTAGAGGATTTTTAAGAGTGACTTTCTTACTCTTCACCAATACTATATATACCATCATTACCCACAAATGTATGAGAGGCCATTCAAAGAGAAAAACTCTAGATAGGTTTTCTACAACACACACACCCATCTTTTAGAGAGAGAGCTACTCATCCTTAATAAGAAAACTCATCCTTAATGAGAAATCATTGTAGCCTCTTCTCTATCCCTCTCCCATTGTCATACCTTGAGAGGATATTTATACCCAAACACAACCCACACCTATTCAAAGTGTAGAAAGTGTTTTAGAGCTTAGGAAGCTTTGCAGATTTGCCAAAAGAAGCCGATGAGGCTTGGTGGATGCAATCGGGTGTATTGTGGGATCCAGAAAGCTGGACAAGACAGGGTTCCGAGAAGCCTTGTTGGAGTAGGAGCTTGGAGGGCTTAAGTACATTGGGTAGATTAGGCTTGGAGGGTCTCTTGCTAACCTATGTATCCCAACTAATTGTCTAGTGGATCGATTACCGCTTGAAGGGCGGCGGAAAGGTTTTTTACCGAGTTCTTCGGTTTCCTCTTCAATAACACGTCTCGGTGTTATCTATGTTTGCATCTCTCTTCCCTACTCTTGTTCATTTCATTTTTACTGCTATGTTGCTTTAAATATGGATTAGAGTATTTGTCTTGCTTATACGCTTGTGTTTACACTATTCCGCACTTAGTATTAAGTTAGTATAAAATCAACCAAGCTGTAACTTTAATTTGGGGGTCTAAACAGTTCATGTATTTTCGACACATTTTCGAGCTTTCATGGATTTTAGGGCATAAACCCCAACATGATAGTGTCCAAATATTCAAACATAATGTTATACATATCATCATACAATAGTATTTAAGGGCATTAATCCTAACAGGAAGTTGGTGACGCCAATGTTTCAGAGGCCCAGAGAAGGCCCTTCGTTGCACAATTTTGATCTGTCCAAGAAGTGCAAACACCATTTCAAGGCCGTGGGGCATACCCTAAAAGAATGTTACCATTTGAGGGAACGTGTCTAGGATCCCATCGACAACAAGTTGATACAGTTCGATAATGCAGTCACTCCAAACATCATCACCAACCTTTGCCTCCCCATCAGGAAGGGAATGTGAATACCATCATCACAGTGGAAGAAAGTGTTCCAGATTTCTCCTTACCATCATTCCTATGGAAGGCTATGCTTCGAGCCTTGGTCCAAGAGAGCCACTTTGATTGAGGAATCTGCTCATTATGTGATAGTGAAGACAGTTATGCCCTGTTTGACTGTAAAGTGCTCCGAGCACAAATGCAGAGTCTAGCCAAACACGGTATCATCTAGATTGAAAGGAAAATTATGCAAAGAGGTGATTGTATGGCCGCCAGCTCAAGTCCTTCAACCGCCTAGTCAAGAACCAACTGCAATGCTATATCAGTTAGGTAAAGGAAGGATTGGGACAAATATTTACTAAAACGCCTTGGCTAGGTTGCTTCAGCACTTCCTCTTCAGTAGTTATTGAGGAGATCGTAGAAACACCTGCGGATCTGGGGTCATCAGATTTAGGGAAGGGGCAAGTCCCGCCTTCCATTGGAGGATTCGCTCCTCTAGTTCTTACATTGTCTGTGGTCATAGGGCCAACTTCACCATCAGTACAAGAAGGGGCAGCCATTGTTCCCACTATCCAAGGGTTCGACCCTCTTATTTTGCCAAAGCCTACCTTGGGAATCTCTGAGGTATCTAGCTCAAAGGCCCTTGAAGCCATTCTACCAAGTTCGGTGGTCATTAATCTGAAGACGTTCTCTATAGCGCCCAATTTGCAAACTCAAGAAGGTGTTATCATTCGCATGCCAAAGAGACTTCTGTCCTTTACATTGGTGCTAATGCCTTTCTGAGGGAAACTTTTCACAGTTTCGAGCTTGTCTCCATGATTTCCAGAGCTTCAGAATTCGAGTCAACATGGCCCTCTACTACTCTAATGGCTACTAAAGAGATGCTCAAATTTGGCTATTAGTTATGCCAAAGCCTTGATGTTGTAGGACGTGGGAAGGCTTCTTTGGTTGAACTCCCGGATAACAAAGGAGATTTCAGTCTGAGCTACGACCCCTCCGATGAGGAACTTTTCTAGGCTTTCAAGGGAAAGAAAAGGAAGTGCATTGGCCAAGGGATGTCTATTCCCCACATCAAGATCATTTTTTCAGCTCCAGTTGAGGTCATCAGAACAGAAGTAGCGCAGGAATCATGTGATGAGGAATCAAATAAGGCTTGTCTCATCCGTCTTTGTCTAAAAGAATTCTCAATAAATGCCATTATATCCCCCACAAGATGATCTGACTTCTACTATTAGACCTTGTGTGCCAGGCGAGACAGTGAGCCATTGGACCTTCAAGCCATATTTTGTGGTTGCACCAGTTAAGTAAGGAATATTCCATTATCGTGTGGTTGGGTCCTCCAATTGCCCGATAGAGTTGGAATAGCATATCTAGTTTGTTTTGCATGTTTATTTTGCATTTCCTACATTCCTTGTTTGCATCTTCCTAGTTTATTTTCCCAAAAAAATGTCTCATTTTTTATCATCATCAAGCATGAACTTTGTTATCTCCCCTATCTATAATCCATTAATGAAATTATCCAATGTATTATTCAAGAAATCCTTGCATTTATCTCTTTACTTGTTTTCCTATGAATATGTGTATGCAAATTGTCTTATGTTTCCCGGTATATGTTTCGTTCTATAGGATCTATTCTAATTCCCAAGTAGGTACATCGTCCTGTTGCTATAACAAGGATATTGATGACACAAATGGGACAATAGAGTTGGAACATGATATTGAAGGATTAGAGGAAATTTCAAGTTTGCCTTGTGATATTTTGGAAGCTCTAAACAAAGAGAATGAAAGGTTCAAGCCCAACATAGAAGAGACAGAAGTGGTTAAACATTCCGACAAAGGCGAGAATGAAAAACCCGTTAAGATTAGGGTAAATTTTCCTAAAGACATGAAGCCTGAGCTCATAGCGCTACTCAAGGAATTCGGAGAGATCTTTGCTTGGTCCTACCAAGATATGCCAAGGTTAGATACTGAGATTGTCATTCACAGAATTCTAGTCAAACTTGAATGCCCTTCAATGCGACAAGCCCTTCAAAGAATGAAATCTAAGATCATTTTGAAGATCAAAGAAGAAGTAGAAAAGTACTTGAAAGCTGGTTTCCTTACTACGATAGCCTACTCAGATTGGGTCACCAACATTGTTCCCAGGCCTAAGAAAGATGGGAAAGTACGCATGTGCGTTGATTAGAGGGATTTAAACCGAGCCAGCCCCAAGGATAATTTTCCGTTGCCACACATCGATACTCTGGTCGATAATACCGCTACCAATAGGTTCTTCTCCTTCATGGACGAATTCTCAGGCTACAATCAGATCAAAATGGCCGAGGAGGACAAAGCCAAGACAACATTCACCACTCATTGGGGAACCTATACATATGATGTCATGCCATTCGGCTTAAAGAATGCCAGTGCAACCTATCAGCGAGCCACGGTAACCCTGTTCCATGATATGCTGCACAAGAGATTGAAGTCTACGTAGTCGACATGATTGCCAAATCCCGCACTGTCAGGGATCATTTGGTGGATTTGAGAAAGTTGTTTAAGCGCCTTATCAAGTATAGGTTGAGACTGAACCCTAACAAGTGTGTATCAGAGCTAGTTTAGGGAAATTGCTCAAATTTAAAGTCAGCCAAAGAGGAATTGAAGTGGACCCAGCAAACATCCAATCTATCCGAGACATGCTGACACTGCAAATTGAGAAACAGATTTGCAGCTTCTTAGGCAAAGTCAATTATATAGCTTGCTTCATAGTGCAATTGACCGCCACATACAATCCACTGTTCAAGCTCTTGAAAAAAGACACAAAGATAGAATGGATAGATGAGTGCCAAGCGGCCTTTAACAAGATCAAGCAATATCTGTTGAACCCTCCTGTTCTGGTTCCCTCAACACTAGGATATCCATTAATCCTTTACCTAGCGGTACAAGAAACCTCCATAGGCTGCATGTTAGGCTAATTGGTTAAGCCTAACTAGAAAGAGAGGGCAATTTACTACTTAAGCAAGAAGTTCACCAATTGTGAGATCAACTACATCGCCATTGAGAAGATGTGTTGCACCCTTGCATGGGTGTCACGTAAGTTGTACATGATCTATTACACCATGCGGCTCATTTCCTGCATGGATCCCATTAAGTACATCTTCGAAAAGCCAGCCCTTACAGGGAAGATCTCCCATTGGCAAATGTTGCTCTCTAACTTCGACATTGTGTTCATGACAAGAAAGGCCATCAAGGGCCAGGCCATAGCCGATTGCTTAGCGAACTAGCTGCTAAACGATCCAGAACTTTCAGATCCCTCTTTCCTGATGAGGATGTCATGGCACTAGAGCTAGAATCAGACATTGTGGAACCGTGGCGTTGGAAGCTTTATTTTGATAGAGCCGCCAATTCTACCAGAAATGGAGTAAGAGCAGTCTTAGTTTCCCCCAAGGGCCAGCAAATCCCTGTTTCAGTTAAGTTGAATTTCGATTACACTAGCAACGTCACAAAATACGAAGCATGCATAGTCGGCCTACAAGTGGCCCTAGAGTTCGATGCCTATGACTTGAATGTCTTTGGAGATTCTCTATTGATCATCTCCCAAATTGAAGGAAAATGGCAAGCCCGAGACACCAAGTTTATTCCGTATCAGAAATGCGTTAAAAGGAACCACGATTCTACCTTGCTCCGATGCATAGATGCCTCAGAGGCTAACCACCTGATGGAAAAGATGCACGAAGGCTTACTTATGACTCATGCCAATGGACCTCTATTGGCCCGCAAGATTATGAGAGCCAGTTATTAGTGGCTCACCATGGAAAATGATTGCATTACACATGTGAGGACATGCCACCATTACCAAGCCTATCAAGACAGGAAGAACGCTCCTCCTCAACCTTTGCATTCTTTGGCAACCCCATGGCCCTTCTCAGCCTGGGGTGTGGATGTCATTGGACCCGTGATTCCGAAAGCTTCAAACGGTCATGAGTACATCTTAATGGGCATCAATAATTTTAGAAAGTGTGTAGAAGCCGCTTCGTACAAGAGCGTCACTCAAATTGGACAAAAAATATAAATTCACATAAAAGAAAGAAGAATTAAAACAGATAAAGTACCAAACGATGGCAACGGTGACAAGGCAGAGAGTGAGCTACGACGACATTAAGGGAGAGAGGCAAAGATGAGCGTGAGAGAGAGGCAGAGAGTGATTGAAAGAGTGAGCTACGATCTGGGCTGAGCTGCGACAGTGACGAGGGAGAGAGGCAGAGACAAGAGATGTAATTAACAGAGTGAGGAAGAGGCAAAGAGTGATTGAGAGTGATTGAGAGAGTGAGGCAAGGGCTTCATTTCAGGGTTAAATTTTATCAATGAGTATGCTCCAAATGACACCGTATAGGAAAAAAAATGATGGAACAAAGCCATTTTAAGGTTTGAAACAAGGCAACCGTTTGAACCGTGTGAACCAGTCATGGTTCACAGAACCGTATGGTCGGACCGCGGTCCGGACAAGTCCATGCTTTTTTTGCATAGAACAGTTCTTCACCTTAAACGGACTGTAGAAATGAAGAGTTTGAGGGTTTCCCAGTCGGACCGTATGGTCCAGTCTGGGTTTAAAAACCTTGTTCCTGACTACTAGGTAAGTCCCCTTACCCATACCCCGCATTTTATTTTCAACATTTAAATTCCCACATATTCACACACTCATATATCAAAAATAAAATATACACATTTAGCATGGCATAAATCATGGAAAAAATATATGACTTTGAAAATTCCAAAAATAAAATAAAAATCTAACATGCCTTCCTAGTTGTATTGCTACTAACATTTTGCACCAAAAAAAAAAAAATAAAGGAAGAAGGAAAAATGAACATTAACCTCAAGTGCAGAAAAGACTGGAGCAGCAGACTGAAATAGTAAACCTGCTGAGCTCAAAATCACTCTAGAGATTTTTGTAGAAGTGAGGAGTGCAGAGAAAGTGAGAAATGAGGATTGAAATGAGCCAAAAGGGCTTTTATAGGCCCTGGGCTGCCCAGCGCACCTTCTAGGGCCGCCAGGTAGGCCCAGCGGTCCTACAAGTGACGTCGAGCAGAGTGCAAAGACATGCCCAAAAAATATTTCAATAGCAGCTGCAGCAGATCAGTCTAAGTAGGTAAAGTCCAATCTCGATCCATGAATAGTCTCCGCACGCAAATCCAGGGGGCAACAAAATTTGAAATCATGTTCTTTATCCGACACCTCTCATTACACTCAAGATATCAGATAAAGAAAGGGCAGATTTTGATACCATATTTTGTTTGTCCTCGATTTGCGTATTGAACACCGAAAAATCCAAAAATATCATTTTCTCTCCATGGGGCCGCGAAAACATCCAGAATGACGTGGCGCAAGCCGTTTGGGCACCAAAGCAACCGAAGTGCCTTTTTTAGCTAAAATGACTAAAATGCCCCTGGTCAACCCTAGGTTGGACCGAAGGTCAAACGAGGTCAAAACTCTCAAAAAATGACATTTTTCATAGTTTCACATCAAACCTGAGCTTTTCAGAGAATTTTTACAATTTTCACCAAGTTTGAGCCGAAGTCAATCTCAACTGGGCACAAAAACCCTAATTTGGATCTAGCTGTCAAAACAGGTGGAAACCAATGCCCTTGCAAAGATTATAAAATCCTCATTCTAACGACTGTTCATGGGTCGAAATTGGAGTTAAAACGGCTAAGTTATCATGAAAACCAGGATGACGCACCGATCGATGCACCACTAACTTCCGAGAGCCATAACTTTTGATCCGACCATTGAATTTTCAAGATCCATACCTTTTTGGAAACAGGAAGTCAAAATATTTCCAAGGGTGCCAAGATCAACCCCTTTATAGTCCATTTGAGGCCAGCGGCCCTCCAAGGGCCGTCGCCTCGAAACACATGTCGAGTCTACTATAAATAACCCCAGGCACCCCTCAGACCAGAGGAGAAAGAAATTTTTCTAAATTTCTACTCTCTGCCTAGTTTCTCTACACGTTTTTCTTTCTTCCAAACACCAAAACACCCAAAAAAAAACACATCAAAGGCTCTTGATTCTTTTCTCTTCACCAAAAACACAAGGTATTGTTCTTATATCCAATCTTCCATTCCTTGGTTCTACACTTTGGATTTGGGGTTTAGGGGTGTGGATGTAGCTTTTCTAGCTATCATACACACCCCTAACCTTCTAAATCTTTTCCAAGCATTTATCTTTCTTTTCTTTTTTTGGCTTGAATAACATGATTTATTACTTTCTCTAGCATTTTTCTTACTTCATTTGTGTTTCTAGCTTAAATCTCTTTGTTGTTATGTCTTATGCCATGTTCTATGCTTAGATCTATGTTCCGACATGTTCATAAGTTTAGGTCCACATGCTTAGGGTTTTATGCCATGTTTTTCTATGTTTTGTTTCTCTTTTTGCTCTATGTTAATGGTAGGGTTACATGCTCACATGCTTGATATCATGTCTATGGATATGTCTTGCTTAGATCTACATGTTTGTATGCACATTCTATGCTCAAATGTCTATATCTGTGTCTTCACATGCTTGTATGCTTGGATTCATGTTCTACCATGTCTATGTGCTAAATTTCTATATGTTTACATGCATGTTTCTGTGCATATATGCCTATATCTATGCTTCCACATGCTTGTGTGTTTGGATCTATGCTCTCTATATGGTTCATGTTATTTACCATGTGCTTGTGCGCTCTAAGCCATGTTCACGTGCCTAGACCTAGGCTATGTTTGTCATACCATATGCTGTTGTAGCCCTTTTTCACTTTATCTTTCTTTCTTATGTTTTGACCTATTGGTTCGGACCTAATCTAGACCCTATGGTCTTCGTCATAGTCCATACACCTTGGCCCATATCAAAGGGTTTGGATCACCAAATTAGCATGTCTATGCTTGCTTGCTTTTTGTGTTAGCCTTTCTGGTTTTAGGCTTTGCCATGTTTGACGCCCTCCACAGGCTTGACCTTGTGTGGTTACATTCGACACCCATAAGGCCTTGTTTGGACGTAACCATTTAGGGTGCATCACCATGATGCTAGTTGCTTCATGCATAACTTCCCCTTTTCCGCTCTGTACGATGCTATGCTTGCCATGTCTATCACACTCATCTGTTTTATGCCTTTTCATATACTCTTTGCATCTTTTCCTTCCATTGCTTGTTTGCTAATTTCTTGTCTCTGCCTTTGCATGTACACATATGGAGCGAGGACGCGTGGAGCTGGGGCATGGTTTCCCAAGCACAAGCAAAAGGGACGTGGATGCGTGCATGTGGTTAAGCTAAGCGATATAGTTAGTAGGTTTTGGAGTTTAGATTCTCCCCTTTGGTTATGTACTCTTTTAAACCCCCTTCCTTCCTCCTTCATTTCTCTCTTAGATGGTTTGTATTAGGTATATCATGCCATGTACCATTCGTCCTCATCTCTAAAGTATGGCGACCCCTATTTACTTTCCTGCACCTATATTTTGGGCTATGCTCTAGGGATGTAGACATTTACTTTCCTACTCTTTGTGCTTGCAATATGCATGATGTATGTATATATACATATATACCAGCTCGCCCCTTCCAATGTGATTGTCACAGTCCGTGTCACCTAAGGCGAAGCTATGCCTAATTTCTGCTGTGAAAGTAAGGTGACATGTTGCCGGATTTTCGCCATGGAAATCTGGCATTTTGCCCAAATGCCTTAGAAGAGCATAGATTAGGACCACACCCATTCAAAAGCCAAAGCTCAAAGCCCCCATACATGCAAAGCCCTAAAAGCCAATGCCAAAATCATGTTTTTTTTTATTGCCAATCTCCGAAAATTAAGATTTTACCACAACAAATAACTATCCTTGGATAGGCGCTATAGGGTGCCTAACACCTTCCCCACACGTAACTAAACTTTCGGACTTAAGAATCAAGATTTTTTTGCCATCCACATTAGATTAGGAAAAATGCCCTCTTTCTTAACCTAGGATTGGTAATAAAATCAACTAGAAACAAGTGACCAATCACACCTTAGAAAAACCCAATGGTTGGTGGCAACTCCACTCACCTATGGTAATCTCTTAAAATTTGGCCCAAATTCCTGTCATAACACCAAATGTAGACCAACCTTCCTCCACCGAGAGAAAGAGCACCCGAAGCCCCATGCGAAGCATACCATTATATCGAGAGGGGCCCTCCAACGGGGCCCCGCACACGGGGGAGCTATCGCCACAGCGAGTGGTCGAATGAGGGCTCGCAACGACAACGGTGGTCTTTCTGCCCCATCCCAACTGAGGCCGAGCGTCGACAATAGATATACATATAAAAGATATATTCACTATAAATTCAAAATGAATTCCACTAATGAATAATTTAATCATTACTTATGTAAGAGCATCCAAATTGGTGGAGGCAAATTTTTTGCTTTTTGGCACCACAAAAAGCCATTTTATCTATTATAACTTACCATTTTAGAACTCACTCCATATCAATGGTCTTATTTTCACACTATTCATTTATTTATTATTATTTTTCTCTCTCCATCTCTATCTCTCTATCTTCTCCCCACTTTCAACCCACAGCCACTCATAGTGCCATCAACCACTACAACTACTACAAACACTACAAACCGATCCACCACCACTAACCCAGCCACTAGCCACCATCAACCACTACAAACTGATCCACCACCACAAACCCAGCAACCATCAACAAAATCCATTTATCAAAATAAAAACAAAACCCATCAACAGAGAGAAGAGAGCAAGATGGGTCGGCATGATGAGTTAGGTTGGGACTTGGGGCTTTGGTCAATGGCGAATGGAGGAAGAAATATGGGTCGGTGCTTGGGCAGGGGAGTTGGGCTGGTGAGGAGTGGAGGAAGAAAGAAAACAAAGGAAAGGGAGAAGAGTAGAGTTGGCTTGGGTTGGTGAGATGGGTCGGCGGGAGGGGTGGGTCGAAGCTAGGCAGGCAAGATGGGGCTGTCGACGGCTGGGCAGGCTAGATTGACGAGGTGGAGGAAGAGAGAAAAATCTGAGGGAAGAGTGGAGAAGTGAAAGTGTGAGGAGGAGCAATGGGAAGATATGAGAAGGAAGAGGAAAAAAAAAATAAGAAAATAAATTATTGAAATAATCCTACCAATGTGAACACGCAAACAAAATAGTTTTTTTTTTTTTTTTTTAACATTTAAGCTACAGTGCACAGCTAAAGATAGCTATGCACTGTAGCTGAGAAACCAAAATTTATGACTTTAGCTCCACCAATATAGCCCCAATTTTGTAGTTTGTGTTGCTAAAATTAGAAATTTAGCTTTTTAGCACCACCAATACTAATGCTCTAATAAAATTCAATAAAGCCAACTAAATAAATCAAATTAGCATATGTTTATATAACATACACATTCAAATTGATTAAACTCAAAAGTGATAATACATGAAGGACAAAGTTTGGCTACAATTTCCACTAAAATAATTAGCATGGCTACATGTTTAAAAATTTTAATTTTTGGATTGCATATTCTTTATATTTTTAACACGCATATCAAATTTCATGTCAATCAGATGTTATTTACTATTCAATTTATAAACTTATTTTTTATGCATAATTTTAGACTACAAAAACTTGAAATTTAAACATTTGATAAATGACATAGCTATTGATCTTTGATCTTCTGGAAATTTTGCAAGCATGGAGATTATAAGAAAAAAAAATGTAATCCAATGGTGAATATTAACAAATTCATCATCCAATAAAAAGATATTGAGTGGAGTTGTAGCATTATACTACAACCAAGTTTGTAGCCAAACTTTGTCCATACATCAATGAGCCAAAATAATAACAAAATTTCATCATATTCATCATCTTACCTAATCAGCTTCATCTAAATCAATGTTTTCATAATGTTCATTTTAAAGTACAAAAACTTGAAATTTAAATATTTGATAGATGACATAGCTATTGATATTTGATTTTCTAGAAATTTTCCAAGTGTGGAGGATATAAGAAGAAAATATAATCAAATGGTTGATTTATCAAAATTTACATCCAATAAAAAGATATTAAGAAAATTTGTAGTATTAAGCTACAACTAAGTTTGTTGCCAAACTTTATCCATTTATTATTAACTATGAGCAAATGAAAAGGCACAAAATTTTTGTTTCATAATACTTTACAATAAATTTATTGTCACTCAAATTAATTATGGTTACTAGGTAAAAAAGAATACAAGAAAATAAAAATTCCAAATTCAATTATTGCTAAGATTAAGATTGTTGTTAAGATTAATTATTATTGCTAAGTCAATTATTTATGCCTAACAATGTCCTTTGTCTTTTTAATATAAAAATGCTAAACTAAAGACAAATGCTCAACTAACATTATTAAATATTCAGTAAGCCAACAAACCATTAGATTAAGACAGTTAAAATCGAATGCTCAACAAACCATTAGCAACTAGTAACTAACTAGTCAACCTTGTAACTTAATTGGCATCTCTCCATGTACAAAGTGTTTAGAGGTCTAAGGGATAAAGAATTTGAGCTGAGAGGTTTGGTAAATGTTTGGGGAAGCATTTGAACTAAATGAATATGACGAATTTGGAAAATGTTTGGGCTTACCATATGCCAATTGTTTAATTTTTTATGTTGGGTTGTTGTTATTTGATTTTTTTTTTTTTTTTTTTTTAGGAGGCCAAGATGTTGTTAGAGGGGGTAAGTTCAATTATATTGGACCAAATTCTAAAATAGGCTTACTATTAAGAAGATTTTTGAAAAGTTAGCAGGGTCCATGGCCCCTTGTGAGTTTCGTCCCGGCTCATAAGGCCTGCTTTTGAAAAACCAAAGAAGTTCGAGAAGACGAGTGACAAAGATTGTGAAGA
This sequence comes from Quercus suber, assembly GCF_002906115.3. Lineage (NCBI taxonomy): Eukaryota > Viridiplantae > Streptophyta > Magnoliopsida > Fagales > Fagaceae > Quercus > Quercus suber. The sequence continues at coordinate 1,861,759 of NW_027069495.1, read as the reverse complement.
GATGGATGATATGAGAAGGTAGCAAATGCAATTCGCGTTAACTTTGGCGATGAGGTTGTTCACAAAATCCTAGAAGCACCAAAAAAATTGATTTTGAAGAAATTAGAAGGTCATGCAACGTAAGCGTGTAGAAAAACAAAATTTGTAACACATAAAAATTACAACTCTTCTACAAGGCCTAAGTTCTACAAAAACTCTATGTTAGTAGTCAAAATAATAGAGAAATCCCCCTTCAAGATACTGCTATGTGTTACCTTCTCATAACTTTGTTTCCTAAAAGAATAGAGAAAATTACATGACTATGCTTCCTAATTGCAATCCTGGAAATAAAGCAATGATGAGGATGAAATTGCCCTTTGCCCTTTTCGGGCAAATTATATAGCCTTATGCCCCCTTCCTAAACTAATTAGAAATATACTCCTTTTTTAAAACTTGATTTACTCAAAATCGAGTTAAGTCCTATAGTGGCGTTTTTAAGGAACCTATAGTGACGTTTTAAGGACCTATAGTGGCATTTTGGAACTCAACCTCCATGAACTTGAGTTATAGGTAAAAAAATTGCCTTAACTCGATTTCATGAAGGTCAAGTTCCAAAACGCCACTATAGGTTCTTAAAATGTTACTATAATCTCCTTTAAATGCCATTATAGGGCTCCAAAATTTTTTTTTTTTAACTTGATTTGTAGTAAATCGCGTTTTAAAAGAAGAATATTTTCCTAATTAGTTTGAGAAGAAGAGCATAAGACTATATAATTTGCCCGAGAAGGGCAAAGGGTAATTTTGTCCGCAACAATGATAAGAAATTGGTCTTCAACAAGAGATTTGAATCTGCAAGCTAGGATAAGGAGATTGGAAGGCATTAGAAACCTATTTCGCCTGACTCGTAGTTCAGTCTTCGGAAGATTGATGGTGACAAACTTGTTATGCCTTTGATTCAATGAACATGTGATGATGCTTGTATGCATGGATAACAATCATAAATTTATAGAAAATTAATAATCATTCCCTAATCTAATGCTTGAAAACGTGAATAAATAAATAAATATATATATATATATATATATAATGCATGAATAATTGCAATAACTATCAACCCGATTTCTCTCCACAATAAGAAAACCGAATTTGAAAATTTATAGATGTGGATGAAATAGATACTTTTCACTTCGGTCTTTCCCTTCAAAGGTTTTTGAACTCGTGGTTATCCATATGCTTGTTTAAACTAAAGTTGGAGTCGAAAAATGGCATCAAAATTCAAAATTTTCTCTGAATTTCCAAATATGCGTGTTATTCAGTATAAAAATGACAAAATTTAGTTACAAAATTGATTATAGTTTAAAACTACAACCTTATTCAATAAAATAAATATTACTATATATTTTGAAAATCTAACTGCTGAATTGCAAATTCTTAACGTTTTTTATGCACATGCCAAATTTTGTATCAATATTGGATATTATTTACTATATGATCTCTAAGTTTATATTTTATGCATAATTTTAAATTATAAAAACTTGTAATTTAGTTATCAAAAAAATTGAATCTGCAAGCTAGGATAAGGAGATTGGAAGGCATTAGAAACCTATTTCGCCTGACTCGTAGTTCAGTCTTCGGAAGATTGATGGTGACAAACTTGTTATGCCTTTGATTCAATGAACATGTGATGATGCTTGTATGCATGGATAACAATCATAAATTTATAGAAAATTAATAATCATTCCCTAATCTAATGCTTGAAAACGTGAATAAATAAATAAATATATATATATATAGTGCATGAATAATTGCAATAACTATCAACCCGATTTCTCTCCACAATAAGAAAACCGAATTTGAAAATTTATAGATGTGGATGAAATAGATACTTTTCACTTCGGTCTTTCCCTTCAAAGGTTTTTGAACTCGTGGTTATCCATATGCTTGTTTAAACTAAAGTTGGAGTCGAAAAATGGCATCAAAATTCAAAATTTTCTCTGAATTTCCAAATATGCGTGTTATTCAGTATAAAAATGACAAAATTTAGTTACAAAATTGATTATAGTTTAAAACTACAACCTTATTCAATAAAATAAATATTACTATATATTTTGAAAATCTAACTGTTGAATTGCAAATTCTTAACGTTTTTTATGCACATGCCAAATTTTGTATCAATATTGGATATTATTTACTATATGATCTCTAAGTTTATATTTTATGCATAATTTTAAATTATAAAAACTTGTAATTTAGTTATCAAAAAAATTTTGCAATTTAAACAATTTATTGATGATATAGCTATTGAACTTTAATTTTTTTTTTTTAATTTTTCAAGCATAGAGGATATAAGAAGAAAATGTAATCTAATAGTGGATTTATCAAAATTTACCTCCAATAAAAAGATATTGAGTAAGGTTGTAGTTTAAAGTCACAACCAATTTTGTAGCTAAACTTTGTCTATAAGAAAAACAATTTGATTCAAGTGGGGTTGGAAAGATAATTCAAAATAAATAATATATATATATATATATAGTCAGAAATGTTCAAGTCCAAATTTGGACGTTTCCAAATGTTGCACAAATTTAGCTCAAATTTTCTAAGTTATTTTTGAGACAAAATTTAGCTACAAAATTGATTAAAGCCTAAGGCTACAACTTTACTCAATATCTTTTTATTGAAAGTGAATTTTAACAAATCCACCATTGGATTACATTTTCTTATTATATCCTCCATGCTTGTAAAATTTCTAAAATATTAAAGATCAATAATTTTCTTATTAAATTGTAAGTTTTTGTAGTTGAAAATTATGCATAAAATATAATTTTATAGATTATACGGTAAATAAGATCCGATTGGCACAAAATTTAACATATGTATTAAGAACGTAAAGAACATACAATCCAACGGTTAGATTTTAGAAATATGTAGTATTGTTAATGATATTTAGTAAGGTTGTAACCTTAAGTTACAACCAATTTTTTAGCTAAACTTTATCCTTATTTGAGGATAATTACGAATTTAAAAGCTCATTTTTTAGCCACACAATGATAAGATTTTTCTTCAAGTAATTGTTAATTTTTATCTTTAAACTTTCCCACATTTCCTACATGAAGGCAATTAGGCAAAATAAAAAATTTAAAGGTAAGCATTATCTTATTGGACAACTTCACTTAATATCTTTTTATTGGATACAAATTTTGACAAATCCACCATCGTATTACATTTTCTTCTTGGATCTAAGATCAATAGCTATATCATCAATCGATTATTTAAATTGTAAGTTTTTGTAGTCTGAAATTATACATGAAAAATAAGTTTATGAATCATATAGTAAATAATATTCGATTGGCACAAAATTTGACATGTGTATTAAGTACGTAAAGAACATGCAATCTAACAGTTGGATTTCCAAAATATGTAGCAATGTTAATTTTTTTTAAGCAAGTTGTAGTCTTAGGCTTGAACTAAGTTTGTAGCTAAACTTTGTCCTTATCTTATAAAAATTAGCTAATACATACTTTTTAGTTTTTATTGTATCCTTGTCTTAAGATAAAATTAATGGGATTTTGAGTCTTTGACAACTAATTCATTATTTTAAGGCCCAATCAAAATAATTCACCATAATTACATGGATTACAAGAATGCAACTTAGCCATTAAAACCTTATTTAGTTTGATCTTTTAATCTGATAATCTAATTGAAGCGCTTGATATGTCTTTTTGATCGTTAAGACTATTAGATTTATTTAAGATGAAGAATTTGGAAATTCAACGGATGAAATAAGATTTTTCCCATATGTATTAAAATGATGGATTGCCCTTGGTGGTGTTAAGTGAATATTGCAAAATGAGGTATCTACAAACTCTACACAAAGTAATAAATTAAACAATGAAGTTTTAGAAAGTAAAAAATTAAACCTTTAAGAGTTCAAAAGTAACATATTAAACACATGACCTAGATTTGATTTGTTACTTTTGAAATTGTAGTGTTTAATTTGTTTTTTTCTTTAAAACAAATTTCATGGTTTTATTGGTTTTTTTTTTTTTTAATTATAGGTTTAAATTGTTCCACCCCTAAATTGTGTGCGCATAAAATGTAATTTTCCTATTAAGTTTTTGGTGGAATTGGCATAATAGCATGGTTAATATTTTATTTATTTATTTTTTATGGGTAGCATGATCAATCTTAATAAAGAATCTAGATTCTTAAGCTTAAATTATTCCATATTTTAAAAAATAGACACCACATGAAAAGCTTTTCTTCTTAGAAAGCTCGGAACAAAATTAGAAAACTTGATTTCAATAGGATTTTTTACCTTCGCATTCTAAAATTTAGTTTTTTTTATCTTTGGGGTTTTTACAAATATCATCTTTCAACTTTGAAGGTAGTGTCAATTTGATCCTTACACTTCAATTTGAAGAATTAACCTTATGAACATTGGATTTGTGAAAAATCAAACCTTTTGAATATACTTGGAAAATAAGTCATGTTGATCAAGTTTGGGTTAGAAATAGATCATCCTAAATAGGTTATGAAACTTATGATCCTAGCCCAAACTTTTAAGAAAGCGGTTGATGTAACAGAAAAATCAAAGCCAAAATACCATTTTAATCCTTACATTTTAGTAGCAATTAATTTGACTTATGTTATTTCTACTTTAAGTAAATTTGGTCCCTACTAGAAACTTACTAACATAAATTTACTGCATATCAAAAATAACAAATACCAAATTCAAAAAAATAAATAAATAAATAACAAATACCAAATTGATTGCTACCAAAATATAGGAACCAAAATGGTATTTTTGTCAAAAAACAAAAACTTGATGTGAACCATATAACCTTATCAATCTCGTCAGGTGCATTTATTATATGTAAAATATAAATAAAGTTAGATTACCTACCAAGATAACTATATATATAAAGTTTCAAGAATAAAACATAACATTTTTTATGAATAAGTAAATAATTAATATGAATTGCAACTCAATCTACTCAATGTTAGTCAAAGATCCAACCATGGGAATATTCATACTTGAGTTGCACTTCAAGTTGACAAGTAGTTTCATCAGTATTTTCATTTTCACTATAGAATTTTAGAGTAACCTTATGTCACAATGAAAACAAATCAAAAAAGAATTAAAATTTTAAAGCTATGACTATGGATTAAATATTACATTAAAATTCATGGAACCAACTTTGAATACAAATGAAAACGTCTACATTCTTTGGTAAAACATAAGATCGACTCCAATCCTAAAAGTGAAAAGAAAAAAAAATTAAAAACACAAAAATAATGTGTCAAATGTAGAGAATTGGGTTGTTTTGAAAAGAGAGAAGAAGCAAAAGAAAAGTGGCTAAAAAAAACCTCAAAATTAAAAGCTAATGTATTAAAGCTAAACTTACATGGGTTAGGATCGACCTTTATATTTTTTTCACAAGTACAAAAACCCTTACGTACCCATACCCACATTTTTCCTTTGAATTCTAGTATTTTGTCATGTCTACTTTTGATACTATTTTTGTTTGAAACTTAACATGTTTAATCACTTAGGGGGTGTTTGGTAGAATAGTTTGAAAATTGTTGTTTGTAATTTTTTGAAATACGTGTAGGTGAAAAAATATGTTGAAATACGTGAAATACTATTTAAAAACTAAAAAATGTTGTTTGAAAACACAAACCAAACTGACCCTTAACGTGTATAGGGTAATAATGGCATTTCAAAATTATTGATGACATGATAGAAATTATGTTCATATTACATTATTAAACCTAGCTATTAGACTAGTCGAAAATAATAATTTAAGATTTAATTTGTCCCAAACATAAAAAGCAAGGGGGTAATTGTTCAAATTTAAAACTCAAAAACCATTTTATTTTTTTTCTTTTGGCAGGGGGGGTGATTAAAAAAGAGTACTTTATATTTGTTGTGAGAAGACCCTTCAAGTCCCAGTGGGCAGCAGCCTGGGCAGGGACACATTTTGCAGTGTGAATAAAACCTCACGTTCCGTCTGCACAACCAACAAAGATTGAAAACAACTCCCTGACCCATCATATATTGGGTGTCGTCTTGTTGGGCTTTATTTTTTGGGGCTTAATTAAAATAAAAGAACATAAGAATGATGATATTACAGCCTCCATGCTGGGCCTCTGCTCCCTCAACAAATCAACCCCAGCTGACATTCCAAGCCCATAACAAGGGTTAAACCCTTGTAGAATTTTTTTAAAATTTTTTTGCTTAGTGAACACATGTAGATTTCATCATGAGGTAAGAAAAACCCAAAAAAAAAATAAATACTAAATCAATACAACTGCTCATTTTTTACTTCCCAAAAGAAAAAAAAATGTAAGTGCTCATTTGGTACAATATGTTTTTCAATTTTTTGAATAAATTGTGTTCAGAAAAAAGTGAAAGCTTTAATAAAAAAATGTACTTTGAAAATTTGCGATTTGAAAATCTTTTACCATATTCAAGCTTTCCATTCAATATTTGATCACAAGATTACTACAGGATGTCTATATTTCTTTAGCATTATATTTTCTTAACGAATTTCCATAATCTTCTTACACCCTCTTCTTCTTGTTTTTTCTTGTCCAACTTATCTATTTGGTATCAGAGCCATATCCACCATATAGTTTCCACCTCTTTTAATTAGTATATTTGGATTATTGTCCTGATTAGTATGCTCTGTGATTTACATTTGCCACAATACTTGGATCCTTTGTATCAATTACATCAAAACACTGGACTTGATAATCAAGTAGAACACTAAAGAGTTTGTTTCCAAAAATCTTAAAGAATCTAGTTTCCCATTGTCACCTTGTGGGCATTCAAGCCTACAGTTGGCGTTTTAGTCCTGTTAGGTTTTGGGTAAACAGTTCTTTCTTGAAGAAATTATCATGGCCAGTTCTTCTTCGGCAGTCACTGATACCTCTAAACCCACCTTTAACCCTTCCCTTCGTACTTCCACTGCAAATAGGTTAGATTACCTGTATGAGATCTCACATGTACCTGAAGATAGTAAAATCCCTATTACTGACTAATCTATTGTAAATCCTTATACCGTGTTTAATAAACCCCAACTTTCATTCAAAAAAACCATTAAAAAAAATCATTAGTCCTTCCCATCCTTCTACTGTAAAAGAATATGTCCAAGCCTCAAAGTTTGACCAGTTCAATATCCCAGCAAATGAAAATGAAAATTTCATCACCCTTGCTCTTCCCAAAGAATTTGTAATTCCATGGAAAAAACAAGGGTACACACATCTTCATTTTGGTGCAATGAGATTGGCACTAACTTTCCATAGAAGAAAAGGACTCCCTGTGGCTTCTAGGATTTCACTCCTTGACTCCAGATTTTTGGAATATCAAAATGTAGTCATAGGAACTATCCAGACCACTCTAAATGCAGGAACAGTGTTTGTCACACTCTTTCCAAACTTCAACATGTTCCTCAAAGATCCTCATCTTTGTGATGCTCTTAAAGTGCAAGTTCAGATTACAGGAGCCTCTCAAGTACAAGACACATTTGCCGCTACACTCCATTACCAGCTTTCTTATAGGCTTCAAAATCATGCCTTTGATATAGCAATTCTAGACATGGCTCAATCTAATGATGCTTTGTTGATCCAAGATTGACCCCTATGTTTACGTTTGTCCCAAGACAACTTACCAGAAACCAGATGACTACTCTTTTTCCAGAATCATGGATTATGAACTATGAGATGCTTCACCAAGCAATCAAGCCAGTCCAGTCGAACAATCCTTTCTTTATTAGGATGGCAAAGTTGAAACAAGATTTTTGGTGGTCCTACCAGAAAAAAAAAAGACGTGATAGTCTTTCCAACTCAAATTGCTATGCTTCATCCTGTGTCATATGTTTATGAAGATGGCCTTAAGATTAATGCATTTGATGAAGATGGAAAGCCTTGCTATGAAGGCAAATCACCCTCTGGCCACATATGGTAGGATATTTATGATTGTGCTGAATGCATAAAAGAAGAAACTCTTGAGGAAGACTATTCAAGAAGATGGAAGAAAAAATCCACTCAACAAATCCTTAAAGAAAGATACGAAGCAGGTGATCCAGAAGTTGACTAACTTGGAGAACCCTCTAGAAGGAGAACCCTCTAGAAAATTTGACTATTATGTTCTTTATCCTAGAACTAGAAAGCAAAAATTCTCTCCTTCTCCTCCATGCAAAGAAACCAAGTCCAAAGAGGACCATGACCAAAACCTTAAACCTCCACTAATCTCATACTACCAGAAAGTCCTTCCCCAAATAGCAAGATGCCAACCTTTTCCTACTAGCCAAATCCATTCACAAAAACCTTTACCTTGTTACATGCTTAACCATGCTTCACATCCTACTCACGGGATTTTCCTCCTCTTGAAAGTTTTGAACATCCCCAAACTAGCACAAAGCATGTTTGGAAAATCAAAAACCTCGTTGGAACCAACCCGGATGGAACCATGAGACAAGTTTCATCAGCAAAAGCAACTCTAAATTGGCAAGCAGAAAATGTTGTGGCGCAAAACTAAGCCCTTTCGAATATAATTGATAACCAACAAAAGTTAGCTGAGATAGTTACCCATACCTTCTCATCCTAAAGTTCTCTTAATGATGATTTGAAGAGAAAAACAAATCAAGATGGTTGAACAAAAGCTTGCAACAATTGTTTCCACAGTTACAGATATGTCTATTTCTTTCCCTCTTATAGGGCAAAAAGAAAAAGAAAGAAAACAATTGCTGGCACAACTTCAATCCATAGAAGGATCACAGAAGGGAGCTACCCAACCTTCCCCGATGCTCTTTTATACGCCTTACCAACCTCAACAATCATAATATAATGACCTATCCATATCCCTAACCTCTCAATTTTCATCAACCTCTCCTGGACAAAACTTCCAACCATTAGCCATGACATATTTTAATTATAACCCTTTCAAGCCAAGTGGAATTTTTCCAGCCATAAAATATCCAACCCCATTCACACTAGAACCTCAAGCTAGGCCACAGAATGAACCTTCTTCCAAGAAAAAGGACAAATAACCATTATATCAACCTCCAGATCCAACTATTGTTGCTTCTTCAAAACCTCCAGACATGAACATGTTGGCTATAGATCCTGACCCTCCAAATCCAATTTCATCGTTCCTGAAAAACCTTACCCTTAAAAGTCCAAGAGAATCTTTTGTGTTTCCAGTAATTGATACTACTAAGTTAGACCTGTCTAATCTTGGCCTAGAAAAGGTGTTTATGACAGATGACCAACCAACTGTAGAAGAAGATGATGTCCTCCGTCCTAAACCACCTCCACCGCCACTGCCAATTTTTCCTCCACTACCTTTTGTCCCTGGCAACCAAACAGGTTTAACCCACCCATCAACCACAAATTCAAAACATTTGTTTGCCATTGATAATGCTCCTCCTTCCGAGTGGCATAATGAAATTTTTAACATGTATTCATGGTGCACAGCTAGACTCCAAGCCCCAAATTATACTATTGCTCATATCATTGCCAAGTTTGTTGCAAGACTCACAGGAAGAATAAGAGAATGGTGGATTAATTTAGAAGAATTTCAGCAAAGACAAGCAACCCAATCTAAAACACTAGAAGATTTTTTCACAATTCTTCATAATAAATTTCTTGGCTCGCCGACCCTCCATACAAAAGTAGCATGAGAATAATTCCTGGCTATGAAGTGCTACTCATTTGAAAGAAGAGGTCTGGAAAAGCATTTTGATAGGATGCCAAGACAATTCTATTCTTTTAAATGGCATGGATGATGTCACTTCCAAGCATACCTTCCTTAACTCCCTCCCAAAACCATTGGGAGACGAAACTCTCCGCATGATGAACCTCCAAAAAATAATCCCCAAAAAATAATCCTACAACAAGCCTCCTTAGGAGAAATCTACCAGAATGTGCTCATTGCTCTAGAAAAGCTTTGTAACTAGAGAAAATTTCTTTCAGAAATTGACAAAGTTCATAGTAGACTCAAAGATAGCTGCAAAAAGAAGAGATCATTTCAAGAAATATCCTTTGAAAATGAGACACCATGCAGGACCAAGGAAGAAATTTTTTAGGAAGAAAAAATGGAAGTTTCTCAGAAGGAAGCAATATAAAGGAAAAACTTCAAAGGTATATTTTGTGTACAGAAGACCAAGTCATTTTCCAAAAAATTGCCCAAAAAAGGAGAAAGCAGCAAAGCTTCTTGAACAAGCACAGATTCATGCAGATGACACTCCTTTCTCAGATGTAGAATCACTTTTCTCACTTGATGATGACTACTGTAGTCATGGCTTATTCCACATCAGAAGAGGATTCAGACTAAGACAGTGATGATGTCTCATACTAGAAATCCAAACCATTTATACATCCTAGCCACATATAGCTCCTTTAACTAGCCCCACTCCTATAGCCCAAGTACATATCCTCCTAGAAACTTACTCTAGACCCATCTTAGTCATAGCCCTTTTTGATACTGGAGCTACAACAACAATTCTCCATCCTAAGATTTTACCTATAGAATTTTGGTTGCCCCATAATCAAATGTTTCATGTAGCAAATGGGGAGACATTCTTGATTACCCAAAAGAGTAAGCCTATTCTTATCAGAATTTTCCCAACCCTAACCATAAAACACCAAGTTTTCGATCCCCTCTTACAGGCAGAGACCTTCTTATGAGCTTTGATCTCCTTCGCCAAATACCTAGCCTTAGATGGTCTTCAAAAGGACTTTTGCACAAACAGCACTTTCTCACTAGGACCCAAGTCCCTCATCTATTTATAGTTGACCCCTTTGACATTTTGAGAATCCAGATCATCAATGATTGTTATGCAAATAGCCATTCTGAATTCCTCCTTAAATATCCAAACCCCTTGTGGAAGAACCCAAGCTTTTTCATACATCTTCCCTTCAAAAAGAATAAAGATGTAAACCCCACAAAAGCCAATCACCGAGGAATGAACCTAGAGCATTTAACCTTAGCCAAACAAGAGTTATCGACCTTCCTCTCAGAAGGCCTCATTGAATCCACAGCCTCCCTGTGGGCGTGTGAAGTTTTTTATGTCAACAAGCATGCCAAGAAAATCCGAGGAAAGCTCAGATTGGTAATTAATTACCAAGATCTTAATCACTTTCTTGCAGATGACAAGTTTCCTTTGCCAAACAAGAGTGCCTTCTTCCAGCACCTTTCAAATGCAAAAGTATTTTCAAAGTTTGATCTTAAAGCAGGATTTTGGCAATTAGGAATCCATCTAGAAGAAAGGTACAAGACAGCGTTTTGCATTCTAGACCACCATTACCAATGGACAATCATGCCTTTTGGCCTTTAAAATGCCCCCTCCCAATTCCAGAAAGCAATGGTAATGCTGTTCTAACCACTCTTGGCCAATGCATTAATCTATGTGGATGATAACCTTCTGTTCTCAAAAGATGAAGAATCTCATGAAAAGTAGCTCACTGAATTCTATAATTTAGTGAAATCCCAAGAAATAATGCTTTCAGAAAAGAAAATGGTCATTGGATAGTCTTATATAGATTTCTTCGGAGTAAGCATTTCAGATGGAATATATACTTTGCAGCCTCACATAGCTGTCTCTCTTGTCAAATTTCCAAATAAGCTCACAAGTACCAAACAAATACAACAGTTTCTTAGAATTGTTAATTACATGTCCAACTTCATCCCAAAAGTTTCCAGATACAGGAACTATTTGGCTCAACTCCTGAAGAAAACTCCTCCATAGTGGAATTCTATTCACACAAAGGCAATCCAACAATTGAAAAGATTAGCAGAAAAGCTTCCCCCACTACAAATTCCAAGACCAGGCAAACGAATTTTGCAAACAGATGCAAGTGATGAGTATTGGGCAGCAGCCCTTTTTGAAGAAATTGATAGAAAAAGAAACATTTATGGATACAAAAGTGGTGCATTCAAGCCTTTAAAACTTCATTACCACTCCACTTTCAATGAAATCCTTGCAGTAAAACATGGAATTGAAAATTTCCAGTTTCATCTCTTTGGGCATAATTTTTTAGTAGAAATGGACATGTCCTCTTTTCCAAAAATGTTCCAATTCAAAAGGAAGATGCTCCCACATCCCCAGTTGCTCAGATGGTCAAATTGGTTTTCACAATAGTCCTTCTAGGTAAAGCACATAAAATGAAAAGATAACCTAATCATTGACTACCTTTCCAGTAAGCTTTTAGCTATTAACGCTACAATTGTTCCTCCACCCTTGTGTGTATATGCTATTACAGATTCATCCTCATCCTCAAGCACTTCCTCTGGAACCCCTAATGGTATCCTTAATATGATAGAAAACATTCCCCCAGATAAAAGACCAAATGAAGACCTTGACCCTTGAAGCCAGGTCCAAAAAAGTCATTAGTCCTCCATAATTACCTTAAAGAGCACCAAAGCCACTTCCTTGCCATTTATTCTAACGTGGAACAACCACGGAAAAACTTTTTTGCTTTTTGGGTTACAAACTGGATGGTCATACATTATCTCTACATGTGTTATTTACTCAATGAGTATTATTTGTGTCTTCATTTTGAACTAGAGTTTTGCAGGTTTATTTTCCCTCGTGAAAATAGATATTTTCAAAAATTCTGGTTTGAAATTTTGAAAAATGATGCTCATAATAGAGATTGGAAAAATTATCCCATCATAGTACATCCAAGATTTGGTCACACGACTACTACAGGATGTTTAATTGCTAAGCTCAATTCAAAAAATGATATCCGAGCAGAAAGAATCTTTCACCCATTAGAAATGCATTGGGTCACTAACCCAGATGACACACTCTATTCATACATTGACACTTCTTGGGTATCTTATTACCAACCTCTTACAAAGGCAGAATCCCTTAATAAGGGAATCTTATCTGAAATAGTATCAACTAATCCAGAAGTTTATAGACAACAGTAGCCACATGAAGATCATTGGGAAATGCTTAATCTTTTTATTGGTCACGCTGACCCCTATTATGATAACCATGACTCAAATGTTAATGATGGCGTTGATAAAGAATTGTTCCAAGAAAGAGATGGATGGGACTAAACAGCTCCAACACTTAAATAAATAAATAAAAATTTTAAAAAAAAATCCCAAAAACATCCTAAAGCAGCTCAGCCTTATCTATGTTTGTCAGAAGAACTTATTACTTCTGCAGAAGCTTATCTAGTAGCAAATGCCAAGCCCCTACTACCATCAACACTTGTCAACTAGAAGCCATGCCCCTACCATCTTGTGAAAAACAGATTGTAAATTGTATCTGAATGTGGTTTGAGTTCCATTGTCTATAAATAAGTTCTTTGTATCTTTGTATGGGCAAGAAATAGCCTCCCTCTGAAGTCCTTACGGAAATAAGTCTGGATGTTTTTATTGGAAAAGATAAGCAATGTCAATTGAGTAGCAAGACTTTTGTTCATATTAGTTAAAACTAAAAAATGACTTTTCTTCATTTTAGTTAAAGCTAAAAATATAAAAATGAAATTCACATGAATAAGACAAAAAATTACTAAATGTGGTCACTAATTTCTAGCAAAAGCCTTCTATTTTTTTGATTTATTTTTTTCATTATTAACATTTTGTTATCAGGTGGAATTGGAATAAAAATGTGGGTGTACGAGCCAGACTTGTTTTCAAAATCAAACCCAAGACAACGCCATGCCAGGGAAAGAGGCCGGTCACAACTTACCCAAGCCAGCCTCCGTTGGACTGGATTCTGTCCCTTTGGCCCAACTCGAGAGACGCTGCTTATAAAGCCACAGTTATCAGATTTTTTTTTTTTTTTTTTTGGCTGAGTTTTTTTATCATGAATTAATCATAAGGTCGTGGTACTCAAATAGACCTAGGCCAACTACAGAGAATCATAAATTTGTCCTATTTGTTTACTTTCAATCCTACAGCTTCCTCTTTTTTTCTTTTTTTTTCTTTGTTTCTTTTTTGTAATGTGCTTGATTAATTCAGATCACAGTTTTAAAATTCGTTTTAAAATTTTAGCTAAAATTCAAGGAAACCGAAACTTCACATTCAAGGCTCAATCCATTGAGAGGAATTGAGGTTGATGTTGAACTTGTAAAAACTCTATTTTTTTTAAGCTATATATTTTTGAGTAATCTACGTCTTTAACTAGATCTTCAATTGTCATTATATGGCACATCAAAACTCATAACTAAACTCACAATTTGACATATTTATTATGATTGGTTAACACTAAAAAATATGCACTAACAAAACTCTCTTAATACGTATTTAATTAAATGTAACTCATGCATATGCATGAACTGGTTATATTTAAAATACATACCATAACTTCAACAACAGTCCTATCACATCCCGCTTAAAATCTTTTTCTTTCTTTTTTTAATTCCACTTAAATAATATTTGTTTAGGCATATGTATATTCATTAAATTCATACTGCCAAATGAATTAAATACTTTTCCCACTTTTTTATATTTAATTTTTACCAATTCAATAAAATGTTATATCCATTTATAGCAAATTTAACAAATGGGTGCTCAAATCAAAATCGGAGTGCAACGTTTGAAATAAGAAATGATTCAATTTTGGGGGACTTCAAGGATAGCGCATTGTCGAGAAGCTCCAATGCAGTGGGGTGTCATAAGCTACGGGTCCTACTACCCACAACATATTCGCTGGCCGCAGCTTCCACGAAAGAAAGCATAAAGACAATCTCCAGCACCAGTGTGTCCGTATATGTTGATGATCTATAAGACTACAGGTGAAATCTGGATCAAGCCAAAAATGGATGGGATAGGTTGGTGATGTTAATCTTTGCAAATAGTGCATGACAATTGACAAGCATCATTTTTTTTTTGAGAAAAACAAGCATCATATTTTTGTTACATTTAACTTTACTTCCAATTTAAACACGTTAAATCATTTACTTTGCAAAAAAATAATAATAATAAACATGTTAAATCATAATTATTATGTTCTAGTGCATGAACTGAACAGACAAACAAACCAAAACTGACTTGGCCCAATTGGGATAACCTGCCATTGTTGGTTGTGGATTTTTTAATAATAATTTTTAACAGATGCCAAGTTTGAACCTGGACAATAAGACAAACCCTTGTGTGGGTTGGCCAATTAGACCATGCCACTTATGACCTAGGGAATTTCAACCCAGCCCCATTTATGTTGGAGAAAACTCTTCTTCGATAAGAGTCACCCATAAACTGAAATATAGATAAGCTTGATCAAGTATTTGGTGTGGGATTCAGCAAAAAAAAGAAGTATTTGGTGTGGGGGCAAAGAAAAAGTTTGAGAAAAAGGGGTCACATATTCCTCTTGGTCTTGGACACGTAAATAGAAAGAAACAGGCATTGGTCAGGTTGATCTAGTTTCCGGGGGGATGAATTTGCAAAAAACAAGGTCTGGCTACACTCATGTGTATCCCATCAACTTGCCCAAGTGGGACCAACTTTTCATACAATTCCCACAACTCAATACACATCATAAAGGAATGGTTATAACCACCAACATGTTCACTTCATAACCATGAACTATCTCATTTCCACCATCCTATAAGTTAACCCAACACCAACACAACACAACACAACACACCACACCAAATATCCATCACTCTTTCCTAATCATCACCTTCAATTAACCCAACTTTAGCCTGTTCTTATAATAAACCTTTCTTTCTTTCTTTCCACTTTTAACTTTTACTTTGTAGACATATCTGTGTTTAAAAATGGCCATGAACTGCTTAGATGAGAGCACAAGTGGGTCAATAACATCTTCAAGTTTTACTGTGAAAAGGTCCATGGAGAACTCATGCCAAATGGGTAGTGGGAGTAGTGCTAAATCAAACTCAGAAATTGGTATCGAAGCCGATTCGAAAAAGTTACCATCTTCCAAATACAAGGGAGTAGTTCCTCAACCCAACGGCAGATGGGGAGCACAAATATACGACAAGCATCAACGCGTGTGGTTAGGAACTTTTGATGAGGAAGAACAAGCTGCTAAGGCCTATGACATTGCAGCACTAAGGTTTCGTGGCCACAATGCCATCACAAATCTCCAGCACACTTTGGAGCCTCACAAAGATGCCAATGAATTGTATTTCTTGAATTCTCATTCAAAGGATGAAATTGTGGACATGCTCCGGAAACACTCTTATACACATGAGCTTGGGCAAAGTGAGTACAATATTTGTGCAAGTCATGGCACTAAAAAAAGACATAGAGATAACTGGCTCATGGACACACCTGTGTCTGAGTCTGAGCTATTGGACGTAGCAAAAGAGTACCTTTTTGAGAAGGTGGTGACACCAAGTGATGTAGGGAAACTTAACCGTTTGGTTATTCCTAAACAGCAAGCCGAGAAGTGTTTTCCATTGCCTACTGAAAGTGCTGCAAAGGGTGTGCTGTTGAATTTTGAGGATAGTATTGGGAAGGTGTGGAGGTTTAGATATTGCTATTGGAGTAGTAGTCAGAGCTATGTTTTAACAAAAGGGTGGAGCAAATTTGTGAAGGAGAAGAACCTGAAAGCTGGGGATAGAGTTAGCTTTCAGAGATCAATGGGGCCTGATAAGAAGTTCTTCATAGGATGGAGGCCGCGAAATGGATCAAGTTTTGTGGAAGTGCTTGATAAGGTAAAGTTATCAGCTACTATTCAAGCTGTTAAGGTGGTTAGGTTATTTGGTGTCAACATTTTAGAGACACCTACAAGTAGTTTTGTAACTAATAATATATAAAGAAAATATATGTGTATTTCACCTCTACAAACTCTACAAGTTCTGTTGAAGTTAGAATGTAAAAGATCATAAGGGGTTATTTACTCTTTTCTCCTTCTTCTTTTTTTTTTTCAAACAAAACAAATATATAACAATAAAAAATTAAGTTTTGGTCCCAAAATTTTAAGATCAACTATAAATTCTTAATGAATTAATTAAGATTGGTTACATGTAATCTTTTATATCATTCTACTCTCTCCTTTTTTGAATAATTTGATAAACATAACAGAGGATAAGGGATTCACATTTGGAGCATGTCAATTTAACTATAAGACTCTTATGTCATTTTCCTCTTATGCTCTTTATTAACTCTCTAATTAACATGTTTAATTTCACTATCTCTAAAAATAAATGCAAAATAATTATATAACCAAATAAATGGCTACTTTTAATCAATTGTCTATAGTAACAGTATCACTTTTTTTTTTAGTATAATCAACAGAAAGTTTTTGAAACAAAAATATGCTACATGTACAACCAGAACGGGAATAACCTAGAAAGATAAGGAGGGCTTACCTCCATCTAAGGAAGACAAGATTTAGCCCTTTAACAATAGATGCCAACCCAAAAGTAGCCCTATAACAAGAACACTTTGTACAGGGTTAAAGGGACAAAAGTTCTGTCTTTCAGCTCAAAAAATGAAATGAAAAATCTACTTCTTTTAGAGCCAAAGTGCCTACTGATAAAAAAAAAAAGTAAGAAATATCCTGCATGTCTCATTCCTATGATTCCATAAAAGCAAACTAGTTGTATAGAATAGATTTCCAAGCCTGGTTTACTCAAATGGTCTAACATATAAACAATACCATCGAAGAATAAGGGAAGGTTGGGAAACTTTAAATAGGCTTCACACAAGCAAATCCTATTATTTAAAGAGCACGGATCACATCTCCCTGCTCCTCACAATTATCACATATCACACTAAAGATCACCTTGCGTCTGAACAAATTTATTTTTGTGGGTAGTAGGTCTGCATGTCCACACCTTCCAGAAGAACAACTTAATTTTTTTGGTTACTCAAAGTTGTCTCCATAAGTGGCAGGTTCGTGAGTGTTGTCTGAGGATTGCCCAACAATGCTACTAGAATATTCGGGTTGGAGCACTCTTAACAAATTATTGCTCTGACCAAATTAGGATGTCATCAGTACCTCCATTGCTCAAAGCTTTGATGACAGCTACTTTATGAAAGGGGGAAAGGAATTGATCAATAAGAGATACTTTCCAAAAGTGAGTATAAGGAACAATCAAGATCTATTTGTTTGTTTAGACCCCTTAAAACAGATTGTTTAACCTAATATATTAGCCAAGCGATTACTTAGGTTAATTTTAAGATCTAGTTTAAACAGTGAAAATTATATCATGCAAAACAGCAGAAAAGTAAATAACACATAGATATGATCACTCATAAAAACTAATAAAACGAACCGTTTCAAGGTAAAAATCTGGAAAGGATTTGACCTAACTATCCTCAAGGTAAACAAATCTACTACAGAGAATTGAAGTTTTTAAAATAAAATTTAACCCTAAATCTATTGCTACCTCCAGTATTAACTTACTGACACAATCGCATGCAAGCTCTGGATCCACAGACTCTTCTCTCTTGGATTTGCAACACACAAGCTCTCACACTTATGACTTTGAGATCCTACTCAAAGGTTTCAGATCACCACTTGTTGATCTTGCAACAACTAAATTCCATCAGCATTTGATTATAGATCTTGTTTTAATAGATACTTGTAGAGTTAAAAGGCACAAAACCTCTCAAATCTCACAGGAGTAACTACAAGTCTTCCCAAGAGTCTTCAAAATGTAATTAAGGTTTTCCTTTTATACTTAGGAGTGTTGGACCGAAACCCTAAACGTTTTCATTGGCTTGGGCCTGATTTAAAATTCTGCAGAATCTGTTTTTCTGCGATTTTTGATCAATTGAATGTAATTTTCGATCGATCGTATTTCACTGAAGATGAATTCTTTTTCTGCAGCTTGAATGTTTTTGAAACCTAACTTGAATCACCTTGAGTAATGTCTAACACTTATTCTAGACATGTTTTTGTTCTCGGTTTGCCAACATAAACAAATTTGGACTCTAAATATTTAATCCTAAATCTTTAGAACCTAACAAGATATTCACATGAAACTTGACTTCCTTGGGTTCAAACTTGTTAATTTTCTACTGTTGACACATCATCAATTGAGAATTTACTTGATCACAAATATCTGATCAAGATCAATCAAATGACTATAAATTCATATGAAATTGACACGTATCTAAAATCATCAGAAATCATATGGATTGGTGACATCAAATTAAAAAAGTCATGTGGCAAACTCACATATAAAGTTTTTATTAAGTAAAAGGGTCAAATCAAATTCAATTTAAATTTAAATTCAAAATTTATAATTTACTCAATAAATGCTGAAAAAAAATTCTAAATCAAAGACTATCAAGTTGCTTATAAATAGAGGCTTCTCATATGAGTAAAGGACATATACTTAAAGTGAGAGAAAAATTCTTACAAACACTACCAAAATAGAGAGTCATCTCTAAGTCTAAAAAAAAATATTATCTTGCTCATTCAAAACCAAAGTTCATTCCTACTTCTTCAAATCAAAGTATGAATTTTTTTTCAAATTCCTTTGATTAGGTTTGAGATTAAGCCAATGGCCCTTGCTTCAAATCCAATATGTTCAACTACTCTTTCAACTTAAAGACATCAAGGCACAATTAAATATCAAACTTCATAGTCCTTTGGATCATAAAACTGCTAAGAGATCAAATCAAAAGAGTTTATTGTATTATTTCATTGTAAACAGTCACACACAAAATTGTACCCACTTTCATACAAATCAATATAAATTAATCATTTCTTACACTGTTTCGTGACCAAGTGATTTATCATTATGAAATTTGAGTGCATAGCCGTAAAAGGACATTAAGAAAATAAAATAAGGAAATGGTTGTAAAATATTTTTTTATTAATATATGGATAGTTATTAAACTCAGTTCGAACATTTACTCGGTCTGTGAGTTGAGCCATTGGGTCACTAGTTCAACCAATGGGTCACCAGTCGAATCGCAAGATCAAATAAATTAAGCCTCCCAAAGCCAATGAGTGGCTCCGTCCTTGAATTTACATATTTATATTATGATATATATATATATATAATGCCCCCCCCCCCAAAAAAAAATTAAATATTAGTATATATGTAGTATAATTTTAGCCATTTTTATTCTATAAAATTACAGTTTAACCCCTTAACAATATCATTGATTGCTTTAAGAGTAGTGCTATAGCCACACAATTTTCCATAAAAATTTTACAAACTATTGAAGTAAAAAATTCTTACTAGTTCACATATGGGCTTACCATTTACATCATTTTTTTACTTATCAATAATCACTCACCACGTCAGTTGTTTGTAAAAAAAAATAAAAAAAAAAGTTTATAACTCTAGCTTTTTCCTTATTTTAAAATCCATAAAAAAAATTATAGATCTAAAATCTAAAACAAAATATACAAGCCCCAAAAAATTAGCCCAACAACAAAAATTACCAATAGAATTTTATCATTATCAAATAGTAGGCACATGCACAAAAAAAAAAAAAAAAAAAAAAAAAAAAAAACCCTCAGCAGCTAAGCAACAGCAAAGCCACCACACACAACTAGCACAACAGGCAACATAGCCACCCCCCTAACTCCAAGTCCTGACTCCGTCCCTATGTAAATTTTAAAAGATAGGCTTATACCTAAATTAAATTGGTCATTATAATTCAAAATCAATGTTTCAAAATCATAAAGTACTTTTTTGATAAGATATGAGTATTAGAGATAGGCAGATAGAAAAAGAAGTGCATTTTTTTTTTTTTTAGGTTTTCTTCTTTTTAAATTACCGTATTATTACACATTTTACAAATTTCACAATCCAGTCAAATAATAAAACCATCCGAGTTACATGAGTTGCCACAAACTCGTCAAGTTTGACTGAATTTGATCGAGTCTTATGCAGAAATTGTTCATTTAAACATCCAAACCGTCTACATGCCAAGTTACCAAGTTTACGTTCCAAGTTTAATAACTATGATTGTATGACATTATTGTGATTTTTTCTATGTTTGTTGTAGTTTTGGTTGCCAATAAAATATTATGAAGTAGAGGGATCAAAATAAAAATAACCCTAAAATGGAGAGACCAAAAAGTTTTTGCGTAAAAGAAATATTATGAAGCAAATTATATCTTATAAATAAATAAAAAGTACCCCTCAAAGAAAATATTTTTGGGAGAAAAAAGTGCAAAAAAAATTTAAAAGAAAAAGAAAGAATTTAGAAAAGAAAAGCTGTCACGAGTTGCACCTTTTTTTTTTTTTTTTTGGGTGTTGTGGTTGTTATTGCAAGAGTAGAGCTTGAACAGATTCAAATAGGAGCAAGGAGATATGTGGTGACCCAACATCCACAGCCCATTTAGACCAAAAGCTAAGGACTATGGCCATTTCGTTATAATATGGCCCGAAATTCTACCAAGTACGAATCTTCAGGTAAAAAGATTTTTTTTTTTTTTTTTTAATTCCAAAGAAAACGTGAGTGCACTTATTTTATTTTTTTATTTTTTTGAGAATCACGTGAGTGCACTTAAGGCGTCCTAATTGCGCGTAGGGAACTTGGAGGACCCCAGAGAAAAGTTGATTGAGTAGTCTTTGTCACAAAGGACGTAGCATAGCAATTTAGCATAGTGCCATAGCGTAGCATCATCTATCAAGACTATAGCATCTGACCACAGACTTTCGAATTTCGACCATCCATGCATCACAGACACAGAACTTGGTTCAGTCACATGGGCGCTCACTCGCCCCTCCCATGTTATCAATTTGGGCACCATCTTTCATAATTACGATAATAACATTACTTCTTTCTCCCAAAAAAAAAAAAAAACCTTTCTCAAAAAACGATAATAACATTAGTTAGTTAGTTAGTTCAAGATTCACATTTTACTAATAAAGTCTTAATAGGTGGACAAGAGATTTAGGATTCAATTTTTATTTATATAAAAAATCGATTCGTGTTTTAATTTGATATTAAAAAGTATAATCATTAGAATTGGACATCATAAGTTGAAACTCTATTAAAAAGCATAATCATTAGAATTGGATATCAAAAGTTGAAACTCTATAAATATATATATATATATATAAAAGAGCATAGCATCAACCATTCTTTAAAAAAAATTATTTTCACTAATTGAAAATTTATTTTATCTATTTTAACATACAATTTTATAATTCACCTACATATTCTATTCTTCCAAACAACAAATTAAAATAATATATACAACACATTAAAATAAATTTCTTTTTTTTAAAAAAAAAAACATGTCCAATATATAAAAAAAAAAAAACAACAAACAAATAAACACAAAAACTCACATCCCTACACAGCCCACCACCACCACCACCACCTCTACCCACAACCAACCCCTCCAAATCGAAATTTCCACCACCGCCACTAGTACAAACCTACTACCACCCAAAATCAACCACCGTATCTAAAAACCCAAAATCAACCAACCACCACTCGCTGCTGTAACCACAACCACCAAAATCAGCCTGCAACCATTGCAACCCACTACAACCCATCAAAATAACCCACAACCACAAAAAATTTAAAAAAAAAAAATACCCACAACAACCAGGGGCGACTCTACACTTTATTTAGGAGGTTCAAATGAACCCCTTGACTTCAATTTTTTTATATATATATAATTTTTTTATTAGTTTAATACTTTAATTTATTCTTAAAAATATTATTTTTGCACACCCTGACTTATATTTTTTACATCCTTATTACAAGTATTACCAACTCTTAGAGTAAGAGTAAGTGTTTATGAATTATAAGTGTCACTCTTTATTATAAATTTATATTATATGTGTGTGAGTTTGTCTAATATTGATTGTGTACATTACTTTTTGTTATAATGTTATTTGTGTAAATAATGATGTGTGTAGAAGTCTATGTGTACAATATAAATATAAGGGAAATGTTTTAACACCACTTTCATGAGAAATATAACAATTACCCTAAGGGCATCTGTTAACATGGCCCTAAATATAAAATAACTTTATATAATTTAGTAATTAGGAAATAGACAGGGTTTGTTGCATGTGTGTGTATCATTATCATGTTATAATAACTTTTTGTTATAAAGTCAGAAAAATTCAAGAAAAAAATTGTAAAGTTAGTTATTGTTCAAGTATTTGATTGGTTAAGGAGACACGTAGTGTATTATTTATGTATGAACGAGTGTAATTGTGTGCATCAATAATTAATACAAAGCCAATGAGTTGAGTTTATTCCTTTAGTTTAAAATATCATATACTATATATAATAGCAGAAGCTGAGAGAAAGTGGATTCCTACAATTAAAGAGGTGTTGACAAATAGGAAAAGTGGCTATCTAAAATTCAGACACGTTTTACTTTAACATGTGATACATTATATTGTTTAGTAATGCAACAACACTGTTTAAATGCGAAAAATATAATCTTTGACTACGTTAAAACATTGTTTCGAGCCCTATTGGTATAAAAGGAAATTAACTGCTTTAGAGTTTAGAAAAAAAAAAAAAAAAAAAAAAGATCGCTACACAGAGAAAAAAAAAAGGAGAAAGAGAGACAGAGAAATAGAGAGGCAGAGAACGGAGAAGGAGAGAGAAATTGAGAGATAAAAAACTGAAACCCAAAACATCAGACACCAATCAAGATGAAGAAGAGTCGTACAATCTCTTCCAATATCCCAAAACTCTCTCTCTCTCTCTTCTCTCTTCTCACGAACCCTAATATTTTTCTTAAAGAATAAATACTCATAATGAACTATCATGTAACAATTCAAAATTTGAAAACTTGTAGAAAGGAAGTGTAAAACTTCTTTTGTTTTTTTTGTCGAGAACTCAATATGTTCAAGTTTTCTTTTTATTAAAAATTTTTCATTTAAGTTTTTTAATGACTCCCAAAACAAAATTCCTAACCATTGACAACAACAACTTAAAAAAAAACACCACCACAATATGTTTTGGAGAAAGAAATATACGATAGCTTAGGGGCAAGATGACGGTTGTGGTTGAGGACATGGGTGAGATTGATGGTTTAGGGGTGAATCAGGGACATGTGATTGAGGAAAAGGGTGAGTCGCCGACATGGCTAAGAGAGAGAGAGAGAGAGAGAGAATATGTTGAGAAGAGAAATCAAAAAAGTTTATAATAAAATGATAAGATTTAATTACTGTAATTTTGACTATACAATTCTAATAATGTAACTATACTGTAGAATATTTGATATTTGGCATACCTTTATGAAGTAAGGTTTTTAGTGTTTAGTTTATCAAATGCTAAAAGTTTGGCATTTGACACACATGATTGCCAATGCTCTAACCTATTGATTTTGATTTTGATTTGATCCAAGAACAACATGATCCCCCACCAAACTCAATAATAGTGATCGATTTCTTTCTTAAGGAGTTTAGGGGCACCCCAATATCATATCACATCCAAAAAAAGGAATGCTGTAAAGTTTGCTAAAAGTCAAATTTAATACGTCTAACAATAAATAAAGACGTCACTTATTCTGTGTACCTTTAATTTTCCCTAACTAAAATGCAGAAATGGATTTCACAGCACAGAAAAGCTGCATAGTTTAGGACCTTAGGCTCTCCTCTCCTCTCCTCTCCTCTCCTCTGTCGTTATTTTCCCTCGCCGTACATTTATTTCTTAGTGTAATCACAAATCAAATCAGGAAAGTTGCAAAAGACCAAAAACATTAACACCCCAACGACCCAACATTGCTAATTAAACCCTAAAATTAAGATCATAAATTGAAAGAAAACAAGCATTTAATACGAGGGAATTCAATAAATAACAACTGCTACGCTATAGTCTAACCAAAAAAAGTGGTACAAAACAGTGAAATACAATGACAACAACCAAAACTATATTTGAAAATAAAAAAAAAAAAAAAAAAAAAAAAAAAAAAAGAGTACCGAGTAACCAAGATTAGCCAGCATGTCCTATAGGACAGTGAACCCATGACTAGTATGGCCCAACCCAATCAGGTCCACAAGCTTAGCCAACTTGACATGCTTGCTACACCATGACTCAACCAACTTGGCTTCTTTGGTCTCCGCATCTCTATGCAAAGCATTAAGCTCTTCTTTGTACTCACTCTCAATCCGACCCAAAAAAGCCAATTCTTCCTCTCTCAAACACCGAATCTTTGCCTCAATCTCCTCCATTTTCTCTCTCCTCTTCCTAGCTTTCTCTGACTCCAGCTGTTGCTCCAACCTGCTTAGCCGCCACGAGGCCTCTTTCCTGTGCTGCACCCAGCTCTGCCTCCCTTCCTCAACCTCCTTCACATACTGGACCAAGGTACCCAT
Organism: Quercus suber; assembly: GCF_002906115.3. Lineage (NCBI taxonomy): Eukaryota > Viridiplantae > Streptophyta > Magnoliopsida > Fagales > Fagaceae > Quercus > Quercus suber. The sequence continues at coordinate 1,836,580 of NW_027069495.1, read as the reverse complement.
TTGCTGACCCATATACACCCGGGTCGGATTTATATCCGGATCCAAACCCGGATCAGATGGAGAGAGCGATAAACTAACGGATGGCGACGGCGTCGTCGACGATGTGGCAGAAGACGACGTCGTGCTCACATTCATGTTCATGTTCATATTCATCCACAACGGAATCACCGACACGGACGAAGACGACGTCGTAGCAATAGTAGTAGTCGTCGGAGTATTCGACCCGAGAGACAAAACCCGGTCCGGGTCGGATAGAGAAATACCCGGAAGCACCGGAGCCATATTTTTAGGCTGTGGCAGCACGTACTTTTCGGCAAAGGTGTCCAAGATATGATCGTACGGACCGTGACCGACCTTCTCGGAAGAGGAAGTGGACCCCACAACCACGGCCGGTATGGTGTCCGTACAATCAGAATGTGAATACTCGGAGCAGTTGTGGTGGTTAGTGTTGAGGTTGTTGCGGTGGAGATGATTCTGCTTTTGCTGTTGTTTGAGCTGTTTTTCTTTGAAGACCTCCCACCACTTGCCGAGGCGTTTGGCGGTGCGGCCGGGGACCTCGGCGGCGATCTTCTTCCACTTGTTGCCGTACTTGGCTTGGAGAGAAATGACGAGGGACTGTTCTTCAGGGGTGAGAGAGCCTTTCTTGAGGCCTGGTTTTAGGTAGTTTTTCCAGCGTTCGAGACAGGATTTAGGGTCACGGTGGAGAGGTTGGGGCATGCGTTGGGAAATGAGGTTCCATTCTTTTGGCCCATATTGCTTCACGTAAGCTCGGAGGAGTGCGTCTTCCTCTGGCTGCCAACGCTGACGCTCCTTCATTTCAACACCATTTTTGTTGGCTTGAGAGAGAGCGTGGAATTTAAGAATGGAATTTGGGAAGTGATGGGTAAACTTTAAAGGGTTGAAAAGGCTAGGATGAGAGTTACCTTATCTAGCCACTCAACTCAAGAGGTCTCTTTATTTCTACGTACAGATACCGCTGGCTTTTTTCTTTTCTTTTCTTTTTTTTGGTTCGGTTTGGGGAGGGAGATTCCTTCCCAACACTCCAAAATTCTGTACTTTAAATAGTAGACTCTTGTGATTTGATGTTCACGGTATAATTTTTAGTATAAATTGCAATTTTTATTTATAAAAAGATAAATTATAATTTACTTGTTTAAAATTTGACACTTACTAATTTGAAACTTAACATTTTATTTATACGAGATTATCTTAGTTAGAGTTTTATAATCCAATTATGTTAAAAACATGATTAAATATATAATTTTATTCTACTTTTATATTTCTTTTCTCTAAAAACACAAAAAATATAAAATATAAGATAAAATAAGATTAAAAAAATCTAACAGAACACTTGTATCATGAAATTTCAAATCATAAGTAAACAACTTCAATTTCGGTCAAACAAGTAGGTAAATTGTAATTTATCCTAATTTTTTTAAAGACTTTTATAAATTTATAATTTTTACAAGTATTTTTACAAAATGTGTACAAGAATTTTCCTTTTTATTAATTATCAAGTGATACGTTAGAAAATATTCTTATAATATGCTTGGAAGAAAATTTTTGACAAAATTTTCTTCACCATTTGATCTTAGTATTAGTATTTGATCCATTTGAAATAAATATATTTAGTGGTTTAAATTATATATTACAAGTTTAAAAATATATACAAGATTACCTCATTTAAGATTTTAGATGACTTAACATTTTATATATTATCACATCCATATAATAAAATCTTGAAATGGAGAAGATTTTGTATCAAAATATTAAATTGTTGACAAATTCTTTATAATTGACAAGTCTGTTGAAAGGTTGTCTCTCCTCTCAACCCAAGTTATTACTGTAATATTTGTTCCTTACCACACTCTGTTTTGGATACATGGATGATAGATTTGGCTCCCTTGTTTAATGGAAATTTTGTCTTCGCCAAAAAAAAAAAAAAAAAAAGACAAGTCAGTTGATACTGTTGATAGTGCTATCAATTTTAACTCACAAACCACAAGTTAGCAAAATGGCATATAAATTCAAACGTAAGTCATTAAAGAACCATTAGAAAATTACAGTTTACACTCAATACAATGACAAAATTATGCATTTATCTTTGTCTTTGCGGTTAAATTTTTTTTTTTTTTTTTAAATCTCATCATTCGAAACATATGTAAATTCAAAAGAATAAAAACTACATCATTGCATAAAAATAAGTATCTACTTGATGTTATCAAAATAGTATACACACACAAAAGATACAAAATATTTATTAAAAAAAAAATATATATATATATATATTTATTTATTTTTTAAATATATTTCAACTCAATAATCTATCATCGATTTTTTTTTTTTTTTAAACAGAAGATACAGCAACAAGAATCTAAGAAATGGAAGAAACAAGCCGGATATTAGAATCAGAAGATCCGTCTCTTACAATACACCCCTCACAACATTCGGGGGAACAAAAAAGAACTCAATATCTAGCAAAAGAGACTGCTCCAAACGGGCCAAGGCATCAGCACGCACTTTGGTTTGCTTCCTTGTAGGGTTATCATTAATTTTCTTTTAAATTGCAAAAACCTTTTATATTTGATTATATACTAACTCCATATCAATAACTCTCTCCATTATAATATCATATGTGTTGACACAATTCAAGATTACGCTCCAAACTAATATTAATTTCAATAGTTTCAAAATTTTTTTTTTTTCAATTTGAATGAGCATTTTCAAAAATAGTTACAAAGACATTAGACATTGGCAATGCTACATCGCTAACATTGGCTCCTAAATTTTATTTTTGTTTTTCATTGTCATTTAAATGAAATGGGTTAGAAGTAGTTTTAGATGGACTTTAAAATATTTTAAATAGGTTAAGATTATTACACTTTCAAAGTATTACATAGAAACACAATAAATTTTTATTGATTCTTTCTATGCTTTTAAGGTTTAGATTTATGGATTTACATGTAAAGAGACTTGACATGAAATCGGAGATAGAAATGACACCCATCAAGTACTGGGCAACAGGCAACCGTACTTGGGAGGATAAACTTTAGAAAAAGATGAGTCAACAGAGAATTGAGAAATATCTAGGAAGAAAACTACTACTATCTAGGAAGAAATATCTAGGAAGAAAGCTACTGCATCTAACCCCCTGGCCACATTAATATGGAAGTGATACCGGTAACTTTCAGCCTTACAACTACCCACAAAAACTTCAGGAATATGCTGATGGGACAATTATCAGGGAGATTAGCAATCTGATCTACACGTGGATGGCTGAGATGAAAGAGGGAAAGGAAATATAATGGAAAGAACTCCCTTACAAAGGGGATGAGAGGAAGAACCAAAAAAAAAAAAAACCACTATGTAACCAAGAACTTGAATATTTGTATAAGTTTAAGAGAAATATATAAGAACCATCCTCGGGCCTGATCGATGAGCAATTTTCTTTTTCAAACTGTTTGTTTTGCTTATCCAAATAATAACTAGCCTATTGTGATCAACATCCTAACTCAATGAATGTTCAATAATAGGCCCACTCTCTAACAAATTCATTGTTCAGAGCTCATTGGGCCATTGTCTAAACCATTTGGGCTCTGGATCAAATTGAATCCTTACAATAGGATATACAATCATAGTTTTTCCAAAACAACTGAAATGACTTGTTATAGTTTGGACATCACTTTCACCTATGAGCATTTGCATCGGATTCCCTATTTTAGGAGATGATATCTTATGTGCCTGTCTTAGAAAGATTGCCCCTCAGAAGCATGTAGGTCCATTATAATTTTTCCACAACAACTAAAATAACTTGTTATAGTTTGAACATCACTTTTCACCAATGAACATTTGCATCAAGTTCCTTATTTTAGGAGATAGTTTCTTATAGTACATTTGTTCTATGGAGAGTACCTCTCACAAGCATGTGGATTCTATGCTTGGACCCACATGCTTATAACAGGCTTGCTCCATAGGACGGGCGTATAAAATAATTTTTCCTATTTTAGGTTTAGACCTCAATTTAGGGAGAAAGACTCAAAAACACTCTGACATTAAACTCCCCACTAGTTCCCCATTTTAGGAAAATGCTAAACATTCCCCAAACTGTTATTTTATTTATTTTTGTTTTTTTGGTCTTGGTAACTAAAAGAAAGAAAAATAGGTCTTTTGAAAAGTAATAGAAATAATTTTTAAAAATGAATGAAAAATAATATTTAAATAAAATATGGTTTAAAACAATGAATCATTTTAGTATTATAAAAAGTGATTAACTAAAATAGAAAAAGTAGATTCTTATCCTAAAATAGAAAGAAAATTTTAAGGAATATAATGTGAATGCTCTAATAAGTCTCTAACAATACTTAATTATAGGGGTGTCAATGTTCAACCTAATTAACTCGTGAACATGACATGAACCTGACACCAGCGACACGGGTTTTTTCAGGTTAGGGTTGGGCTTTAATGGGTTTGGGTCATAAACAGGTCGACCCGAAAGCGACATGATAAAAAACGTGTCATAAGCGAGTCAACCCGCGTGACCCGCAATAGACATGTTTGACACGCCAATTTATTTGTGTCAATCCAAAATAACCCACTTAGCACAATCTGTTTAACTCGTATAACAAATAAATATTTATTTTATTTTAGATTTATCAAATACCTTTTATATCCAACATATATTTTAAATTTAAAAAGAAAAGTGAGTAATTACAAAAATTTACAAGGGATATAATTGGAAATTGAAACTTTACAAACCCTAGAACTACTAACACTTTTTTTTTTGGCATAGAACTTTTACAAATGAAATTGGATGAGCTTGTGAAAGATGTTATGAATTTGGACATCAACAAAGAATCTATGAATGATAATCGTGGTCATAGTCAGAATTAGTCTACTATTTGCTCAAATTTTTTCAATATTGATACTTAGCATTTGGCGAGTTCCAAGAATATTATATTTTTATTGAACTATGTTATTTTATTTTTGTTAAACTTTGTTATTTTGAATTTGGGTTGAAGTGTATGCACTTCTTTTGGAATGTAAAGAACTTATTTCTAGATGAATGTTATATTTTCATTGAACTATATTATTTTGAATGTAGGTTGAAGACTTGAAGTGTATGCACTGCTTTTTGGGATATAAAAAAAAAATTATTTCTAGATAGATGTTATATTTAATATTATGCAGGTTGAAATGGGTTGTGTTACATTTGTGTCAACCCAACACGACTCGTTTATTTAACGTGTCAAATGGGTTGGGTCAAGTCAACCTACCTTATTAATAGGTTGGGTTAAGGTTGAAGGATCATGACATGATTATTAAATAGATCAGATTAGGGTTGAGCCATTTAGTCGAATACCCTTACCTCGACACGACAAGAACCTAACAGGTTAACTCGAATTAACACCCCTGCTTAATTAATCATAGTAGATGTTGTTAAGTCAATAATGCACCGGTGTGGAAAAAATATATATCTTTAGATTTATTAAAGAAAAGAAAATTTCTAAAACTATTTCTAATTCTACTAAAACTTAGAAGAATATATAATAATGAATATAATTAGTTCAAATTCAATAATTTAATAAAATAAAATTTTAAATTATTATTTTTACAATTGATGGCATGTCCATAAAATTTACAACAGCTCATCACTAAAATAGTATCTCGTACTACTATTACGTTAATAAATATAAAGGGTTTCTTGTACAACTATTAGGTTAAGTCTTGTAGTAGTTTCTCAGATAAATAAAAGAAGTCAAGTCTTGTAGTAGTCATTATGGAACTGAGCTAGGTGCCGGACTCATGGTGGTCCACTGGTCCGCCTCAGAGAAACGTGCTAGTGCGGAGAAATTTTGTTGGGTGGAGGGGAACTTCGCACTTGGCAATCAAGCTTGAGATTGGGTTGGAATTGGTGGGGATGTGCATGTTGTAGATACATGAGTTTGGTGAAGGGTGGAATGTCGCGGAAGCCAGAAATTTATCTTTAAACAAATTAAATTAAAAGATTAAATTATTTACTTACTATATATTACCTTTTCTCGACCAAAAAAAAAAATACTTCATGCTATCTTATATATAGTAGTTTGAAAAATTACTTTGAAATTGGTCTAATAATTCTTAAAAATTCATAAGATTCAAGAGATTTTGAGTTCCTTTAAAAAAAAATATTTTGAGTTCAAAACTCCTAACTAAAATTTTAGGGTATGAAAGTTTATTCTCTGTAATTATTTGATGTATGTGAGACATATGAAGACTACATATACTTAAGAGAATAGTTAAGCTCATGAGTAAGTTTAAACACTCACATTAGCCCCCCCAAAAAAAAAAACTAATGTAAAAAGAATTATAAAAATTTCAACATGCAAATGAAGCATTTTTTTTAAAAAAAATTAATAGATGTATAACTTAAAGAGTCAATCAAACTACATATATATCCAAGTGTAAAATAAAAATTGGCCAATCTTTGATCAAAAGCAAATGAAAATGAACGTTAAACTCCAAAGCATAGTATAAAAGAAAAATGTGGATTTAGTGGGCTTTTTGGTTGAGTCATGAGAGAATTAGGTCTTTTTTTTAATATCTTTTTTTACTTAATTGTAATTGATTGAAAAATTAAGAGTTGGAACAAGATAGTGGGTTATGCCATTATAAAAGAAATTGTCTTCACACGCACATATATAAATTTTGAAAGAGCTATCTAAAACTCATGAGCTTTGGAGGTCATGACTCCCTTTCTTTCTTAAATTTCACAACTTGATAACTTATCTAATTGTAAATGATCAACAAAAATTGGCGTGTTTATATGAACAAAAAGTGTCTATCATTCACAACCGCAACAAATTGTAAAATTAGAAGTATATTCCTATAACTATTTAGAAGTTTTTGTTTAATTTGTTCGGGTGTGAGTGAGCGAGTAAAAGTAGGCAGTGGGCAGGGAGTGAATGATACTATGAGAGAGACTGTGTATGCGTGTGTGGTAGAAGTGCTGGGAGGTATGACAGAGAGGTGGGGGCAGAGGGAACAGAGTGGAAGAGATCAGAGAGGGTGGGGGCACCGAGGAGGTAAGTCGGTGTGGGGGACAGAGGAGAGTCAGAGGAGGACAAGACTGGACAGTACATGGACAGTGTGTGTGTGTATACTACTATGCTTTGTGGAAATGTAAAGAAGAAAGATGCCCCAGTGGAATTGCGGTGTGGCTTTTTTTTTTTTTTTTACGTTTAAAAGATTGGAAAAAGCGCAGCGTGGTTAGAAACACTATTTATAAAGGTTATTTCGCATATATGACTAGAAGGTTTGGAAGTTGAGTATTTTTTTTTCCCTTTATCTTTTCATAGCTATATAGCGGAGACCTGCAAAAGCGGTTGGGAATAACAGCAGGCATGTGCATTCTGATTGAGAACAAGCCAGAGAAGAAAGGTGACCGGTACGAGGCCACATACAGCTTTTACTTCGGGGACTACGGTCACATATCGGTGCAGGGACCATATTTGACCTACGAAGACACGTGTTTGGCTGTGACTGGTGGATCTGGGATATTTGAGGGGTGTATGGGCAGGTGAAGCTGCACCAGATTGTGTTCCCCTTCAAACTTTTCTACACCTTTTATTTGAAGGGTATTGAAGACTTGCCACAAGAGCTTCTTGGTAAGCCAGTGGAGCCAAACCCAGCTGTTGAGCCAAGCCCTGCAGCTAAGGCTTGTGAGCCCCAAGCCACTGTTACTAATTTCACTGACTAAACTTGGTGACTTGTTGTATTACTGGTCACAGGGATGAGCAATAAAATACAATGTTGCATTAATTATTACTACTAATGCTTCTTAATGGTTCAATTTAGTGCTTTTGGCGAGTTCCTAATTTTATATAATTGACAGCTATATCTTGCTCGTTTACGTGCTTTTACTTATTGTTTACTAATTGTCTCTGTTCAACATGTGGAAGTGGATTAATATTTTATTTGTGATGCCATTCCAGACGTATGATAAAATATGGCAAATGTTAACACTTGTTAAAGCTAAAATAGCGCGAGTCTCACTTAATTAAAAAAATTGAATAATTTAGAGAAACTGTATAAAAGTGACCTAAAACTTATAAAGTTAACAAAATACTGAAATAGAGATAATAATTCTTACACAAAGTACAAAAATTCTTATACAAGTTAAAACGCAAGGTAGGAGAGAACCACCACGCCAAAACAGAAATCTAAAGAGAAAGAACAAAAGCACAAAACACAAACAATAAACAAAACGCTGACTAGACAAGTTACAGAATAGCGCTAGTGCGATGTCATTATTAAGTCCGAAGGTTATCCTAGGCAGCAGTAGCACACCTTCAAGATGGCATTTGGAGGCTCACTAGGCTAACTCACGAGGTACCATAGGATAAAGACTAAAGACAAAGCATATGTACATAATTAACTTCATGTCAACAATCATGACATGTGGCCTTAAATGATGAAAAAAAAAAATTGCGACTGTGCGAAAATGATGGTTCACTGATCATGGTCATATATGTTATCAAGTTATAATAAAGTGTATAGTCATAAAAGAACTCTAGAATACAATGTTAATTTGCCATAGAAAATACTCCGAATTAAAACTAATAAGGGCATTAGCATTAACTGTGCTATGTCAAATGCTATTTTACCACTCCAAAACTTACATTTTTTATTTTAACATAGTGTTTAACGTTTCACCATACATAAAATGTTCAATTTTTAATACAACACATTAAAATAATACATATAATACATTAAAAAACCTTAAAAAAACTCCTATATTAAAATTTCAAAAAAAATACACACACAGTACCCACAATACCACCCATAAGTATAACTCACCCCACCAAATCAAAACCCACTACCACCACTACGACAACCCACCACTACCGCAAACCCACTACCACCAACCATTGGCCACAATCAACCAAACACAACCTCAAAACTCATCTCAATACCATACACAACTGCCAAGATGAACCAATGGCCACCAATCAACAACCACCACACAACCACCGCATCCTCCACAGCCCAAAAAAAAAAATCTCAACCAAATCTAGCCAAATACCCATAACAAACCCACAACCACTAACAAAAAAATCACCAACAACCACCACCGTACAACCACAACCCAAAACCCATAAACACAATTTGAAAAATTATTCAAGCTTAGGAGAGAACGGGTCGAGAAAGCTAGAGAAGAGTTTCGCCCATGGGGATTTTGGAGTTATGGTGAGCGGTGGCAGCATTTTGGAGGACCGGACATGGGTTTTGGAGTTGAGAGCGGCGGCATTTTTGCTAGAGAGACTAGCCATGAGGTAGAGAGGAGAGAGAAATCTTATTTGAGGGAGAAGAGAAGAGAGACATGGAGAGAGAAAAAATGCTGGAGAGACCAGCCATTGCATCTAGTTTCTTATATTATTGGAGTCTAATTTCATGAAATATAAATTCTAATAACTCCTTACTAAAATGACCAGGTCTGATACTTTGAACAATCAATTCTCATTAAATCTATCTCAACAAGATGCTTATTGTCTCTTATCAAGATGGTGGCTTCCATCTTGAGGAATAGTGTTCCACAAACGCAACATAAAGACTCCTTATTTTATTGAAATTTCATAAACTTAGTTTATAACACTACATACGATTACCCAACATATTAGGGTTTTGATAATAAAAGATTTCACTCCGATATACATCAAAATAACTTATATTTTACTTAAGAGTTCACCATCCTCTCAAGATTAAGAGTTTATGCATTTGGCAATCGTAAGGTCAATTATTGAAATGAAAGTAGTTTATAGGATAACAACTTACAGTGGTCCAATTCAATGTATTCCAAATAAATCAATGTATTAATCAAAATCTCCACTTCCATAATCAAAATAGATCATCACGATTGATACACTAAAGTCTTATTAGATGAAATTCCCAATTTCATTATCTATTACGAACTAAGATTTATGAGTTTACAAGGAATGGTGATTTAAATATTCTGTATGCGGATCTCATTCCCATACTTAAATCATGCACAATACATCTCATGGACTGTTCATTAAATAAATGTGTAATATCCAATGGTTATATATTCTTAGATAATAAAACAATTTTATTAGTTGAAGAATGCTATGCAAATTGGATTTTAGGGCTTAAATCCCAACAATCTCTCACTTGCCCTCAAAGATAGTTTTGCATATATTATTTGTCACTCACTTCCCTTCAAAGTAATTCGCCATTATTCTTAGGCAAGGTCTAAAAAACGGTTTCAGCAAAACTCACAGCAAAAATATCTTTGCTACTACTATATCCCACACTTCTATCTCTTTAATGACCTAATTAAAATGCCAATGACCTATTTAGGGGAAAATCTTGAGTTTTTAAATTATTAGGAAACTATGTTGTTTGGATATCATTTAATTATATTGTAAAAAATACTAATAGCATTTAATAAGGCCTTACTTATGGGAAGAAGTTTTCAAAATATACTTGAACTCATTACACAATAATTCATATGATTATCCACATCTATTTTGATCACACTACCTATCAAGTCATTTAAATAAGGCACGTAACTTTTTTTTAATGATAGTTCAATAGTTAGAAGAGTGGGATTTAAACCATGGGTGTGTCCATTGGAAATATTAGAGACTACCAGTTGAGACACAAGACCCTTGGTCACATGGCTATTAAATAACTAATGTAATTAAAAATATTAAGGATGTTCATTTGAACCGTTATTTAATGAGTTGTGGAAGCTTTCCTCCAGATTGCTTTGGAGAAGTTTTTTATACTTTTTTTTTTTTTTGAGAGGGAAGTTTTTTATACTTAATAAGTTAATTTTTCATGGAAAATAAATAATCTTAATTATGATGGAGGATAAGTGAAAGGTACAAGCCATAACACCTAGATATTTGTAGTGACACGCACTCAATTATTTTACACATATCAGAACCGATGAAGCCACTTGGTAGATTTTTTTTTTTTTTTTCTCCAAATAAATAAAACTCGGTGGGAAGAAGAAGAATAAGATAAAAAGGTAAACTACATATTTGGTTCCTATTTTTTACATCATATTTCAATCTAATCCGTAACCTTTTAATTGTGTCAATTTGGTCCCTAACCTTTCAGTGTCGTGTCAATTTAGTTTCTATTGTTATCTCTTTAATGGAAAAGTCTGAAGTGTCAAACGACCTAAATAAATAAATTTCCACATGAACGGACACCTAGACTAACTTGTTAGCATAATTAATTTTTTTAATTAAAAAAAAAAAAAAAAAAACAACAACAACAGATAAGTGAAGATGAGTAAATTTTGGGATCAAAATACCTAACTCACGTCTATCAAAAAAGAAAAAAAAACTCTAATTCACAAATGTTTCACGTTTTAAAAAACCTAATTCATGAATGCTTCACGTTTTTGTGTTAGACACAGTTGCTACTCTGGCTGTGGCAATCTCTTTTGGAATAATCACAATGAACAAGTAAATAAGAATCCAAACAAATTTCAATTGAGACTGAGAACTCTTCCAAGAAGATTTGGACCTTTTAGATGTGCCAACTTATGCATAGCAGATGGAGCTATCATGATTGGCGCTAAGATTTTGTAACCCAATACAATAGTTGACAAATTTATTATGCTTAAATCTACAAGAATTCTAGGCTAGAATATGAGAAGCAGTGGAAAGTAATCAGGAAATAAGCTAGTTTGTAGCAAAAATAATTGCAAGAATTTCTTAATATATGTGATACTCCTACTTAAGGCCTTAAAAGTTTTCGTTGATCTTGCTTATATTATGATATAACCACAAGCTAGCTTGAGGCAAAGTTGGGTTCCCAAGCAACTAAATTTCTTGCACAAAGTAGACTTTGATAAATCATAATCAAAGCCATTCACATACCATATACCATCAATATAGCAAAACTTGAAGCATTCGTGAATTAGGGTTTTTTCCTTTTTTGATAGATGTGAGTTAGGGATTTTGATCCCAAAATTTACTCACTTTCACTTATTTGTTGTTGTTGTTGTTGTTGTTGNTTAAAAGATTGGAAAAAGCGCAGCGTGTAAAATCTAAAACGCCCCTACATATGTATTAGTACATACAATTATTAGGAGGCGGAAATGTGGCCTGCGTTTTCCCAGAGGGGACCAACGTTTCTTTTCTCTTTTATATTTTTTTTTTTTGGTTGCTGAATCCTAGAGGGGACACTTCTTCATTTTGAGGTGGCGTGGGGAGGATTCTTCTAGTTTTCACTTTAATGTTGAAACTTGAAAGGATGTTGGACTTTTACGCTTTTTTCTTCACTTTATGGTGGGGATATGAACGTCTTAGACTTATCAAAGTGAGTTCATCATGTGGGGTTGGGGTTAAAATTTCGAAGTTTTAATATTCCTTGACCTTTTACATTTATTAAGGAGTTTAAGTTTGCATTCAATAAGGTTTGAAAAGTTCGTACTACCCTTAATTTTTATTTGTGCTTTTGCATCACGTATACCTAGGTGTCCCAAATTTTGTGATAATTTTGTTCCCTCCAACTTAAAATTTTAATTATGTTTGCTATATTATTTGTGTTGTATTCTAAAAAGCTTAGTCATAATCAAAATTTGGTCAAAATATAATGTTTTTAATTACAGAGTCAAAAAAATGTAATTTTTATATTTTAAATTTACACTTTAAGCACTTTTTTTAAAACCTAATGCTTCAAATGAATGGTTTTAATTTTTGAAGTTAAAAAAGCGAGCTCTCCATTGGTCCTTTTATCCAGTTTGGTTAATTTTTTTACATACGTACCTGCTTAATGGAGTAATTCATGAAGATCATAAATGAAGTTCCATTCGCCTCTTTATATAGAGTACAGTAATAAGTTACTCCCTCCGTCCCATTTTTTTTGTCCTCTATTCCATTTTGAGATGTCCCAAAATATTGTCCTGTTTCTAAAAATAAAAGTCATTAATTTATTAATTCAATTTTTTAATAAATTTTTTTAAGGATAATTTTGGAAACTTATACATTTTTAAAAGTAGACAAGAAATAAATGATGTTCCCTTAAAAAGTTTGACTTTTCAAACAGGACAAAAAATTTGGAACGGAGGGAGTATTTTATAATATTTTTACAAACTATTAATATGTCCAACTTCTTATTGGTCTTTATTTATCCCTACCATTAATATCACTTTATCATTTGCCAATAACTAGTTAACCACTCATTACATCAAAGTTATTAAAAAAATTTATAAAAAAATTTGTATCTCTAACATTACTTCTTTAAATATCGTTTCTAAAGGAAGACATTTGACTTTGAGGAACCAATTCCTAATTCCTCTAAGTAGCAATGCCAATTGCCAAGTGCTATTTACCCTATAAGACGAAGAGATTTAAGGGCCCGTTCGGTATATATGTTTAAACAATAATTTTCAGTTTTTTTAAAAATAAGTGTGGATAAAAAAATATGTAAAAATATATATAATATTATTTAAAAACTAAAAACATGTGTTTAAACATATGTACCAAACAAGGCTTAACTCCCAGCACCCCAAAAATAGAAAGAATAGGAGACCAAGTTGTTTGGTAGAATATGAGACTTTTTTACGGGAATATTGCTTGCATGTAGCTTTTTGCTTCGTTCCCAGCGCTAATGGCCCAAGTTATATTAATTCCTCCATGTCAAATAGCAGCAACGCAAGAAAATCTTACTAATATATATAAACAAATTTAAGCAATGGTTTTTAATATTTCTGTGTGGCTGATTTTTAATTTTTAAATTTGAAAAAAAATTATCCGTTTGGTGAAACTCAAGGAGTTGGTCTCACAGCTCCAACAAAATTTTAGGTTATTTAGTGATCGTACCTAAGTAAATATTGTGTTTTATCTTCTTTTTCTTTTTCTTCAAAAGCAACCAGCATTATTACTCTGTTCTGTAAAGCAAATCTTATCATATAATGCTTTACTTGGGCTTCTTTGAATTTATTTAGGGTTCAATTTCCACTTGATTGGGAGGAGGATTTGATATTTCAAATTGTAATTACATATGTCTCAAATTGGGACTTACATACAGGTTTGGATTTGGGTAATGTGTACCTTTTTAAATAAACAAATAAATGTAAAATCGTTAAATATACTAATATAGACCACCACGTAGTTTCTTTGCCACGTACACAAGAAAAATAACAAAACTAAATAAAACAATTAATAGTGCTTGTTTTTGAAATTTTAGGTCTAAGATTGCTGTTTTGAAAGATCAACGAATAAAGGTGTTCAACGTGCGTACTTCAGAGTTCAGAGTTTAGAGACCAACAAATTGCTTTGTTGATTCACATCCAAAAATCATTTTAGGCAACTTTGTTTTCACTTTTTAGTTTCTACATTCCCATTTAGTTTTTATATTTATAGATCCTTTTGTACATAAGCCTCCATGAGAAATTTTTATTTTCGGGAAACTTGTTACATATATGCACTGAAATCATGACTTAAAGTTACGATTTTAATGCATTTATACACAAGTGTATAATAGACATTGCCCTTTGTTTAATATAAAGAAGTAGTGTTCTAGTCTTTGAACAAATTATTTCACTCTCTTCCCATGAGACACCCTGAAAATTTCATAGACTGATAATAGGATTACGACACGTCATTTAAGTCCATTGAACCTACTACTGAGATGTCCCAGAAGGAATGTGCCCCCATGACCATTGATCATAGATCAGTATTATTAACCTTAGTACATATTTGTTAAGTTGGATAGACACTTTTTATTATACATTTTTTCATTTATATTGGGTAGATTTACACCGCCCTCATTTTGAGATTAATCGAAATTGCATTCCTTCCTTAAGTTTTGTTTATGATTTTATATATAAAAAAATTTCCTAAAAAAACTATCACCCAAACTATGGAGTTTGGATGAAATGACACTTATCTCATTCTAGATTTATGAATGAATGACACCCTTCCCTCTAAAGTATGTATAAATTAATAAAAATATTTCTTAAAAATGAAATATTCCATTAGTGAAAGCCTAATTGTTGCATTTATACACAACTCAAGAAAGATAATGTTATTTTATGAAATGTTTAGGGAGAGTATCATTTTGTAAAACCTAAAGGGAGATTGTTGTAATTTACTCAAAAATATTTTATTTTTGCATCTTGAGCTATGTTTATAATTTTTTTATATTAGTAAATATTATAATATATAGTAACATAAAAGAAAGAAAAAAAAATTAATTCCCTACCCCTAAGAGAAATTCTCGATTCAAATTGGTAATGAAACTTCAAAAACATGTACCTAAAAATAACCTAAATAATTTTTTGTAAAAAAATAACCAAACTGATCAAATAAATCTGAAGAGAAAAAAAGAAAGGAAAAAAGAAATATAACTAGAAAGGATGTTCAAGATGTATCCTTGTAACTCTGATTTTCTTTTTACTAAAAAAAAAAAAAAAAAGTATTATTGTCACTCAATGAGATTGCCATTCACGCTCCATGTTGAATGTAAGGTAGTTTAGGGACAGACACTACTAGGCTTTGCCCCCTTTAATCGGATATGTGGTGGGGGCTAGCCTTGGGCTGTGGCTTGTGGGCTTTGTCTTTGTCTGTCTATATGTCCCTCTACCAATGTGCCGATCTCTCTTATCTATGTGATGCCGATGCGTGCCAATAGGAATAGACTCAGGTAGCTCTGTCTCTCTCTGCTCTCTACTCTCAACTCTCAACTCAAAAGTGATTATGAGTAAATAGTAATGTCCCGTTACTGGGACTGTATGGGTACGCAATGCAATAGCTATTCATTACTTTTTTCTTTCTTTTTTGTTTGAAGGTGCAGCTGCTGTGTAGTTGGGGAAATTATCCTATGATTCGTTCCATCAACTCATCTCACAGTATCTTTTAGATTCTATTCTACGATGATTTTATGAATCGCTACATGACAAACCTCATTTTGTAATTATGTAAAGCTAAGAGCAGTCGAATCAAACTCGCACCGAAATTCTTTTCCATTTTAGTATATAAACTTACTTTTTTTCTTTTTCTTTTTTCTATTTTATATAACTACTATTCAAAAAAACTCATATTACACTATCTATTTTACATTATATTTTATTAAAATATTATTTTTTTATCAAAATTTTATTACTCTCTCAAATTATCTCTCTCTTGTAAAGAAAATATTAAAAAACAAATTTGCATATGAATAATAACCATGTATTAAAATATTATATCTCTATGAATTTTTATTATTCTCTGAAATCATCTCTCTCTCTCTCTCTTAAAGAAAATATTAAAAAACAGATTTGCATATGAATAGTAACAATGTATATTTGCACAGTTACTATAGTTAGAATCCTATTTCGCACAATTTTACATGAGTTGAGATGAGTGTTTTTTGGAATTGGTTGGGAAAATTGTGAGGATTTATGCTATTTTAGATGGATTGATGTAAATGCTCTAATGTCCTTTTGATCATAACGAGAGTGAATATTTTGAACATTTTTAACATGGGTTTAGGAAGAGTTTTACGGAAAAATGAAAAAGTTATTAAATTTTTTACAGCTTTCTCAAATTTCCATAAAATGTTTCTTAAGGGCATACATTAATAGACATTTTTAACATATACACAATCCCTCCTACAAGTTATAAATTTTACATTGATGTTGGCCTATGTCTTGTGTTCCTAGTTGTTCACGACTCCTCTTTTTTGAACAACTGCTCTATTTGTTTCGACAATTCGACATCAACATTTTTTTTAAAGTCATTTTTCAAAAGTTTTTTAAAAAAAATGCCTTATTTTCTTATGTTTGGTAGTGTCCTTAAAAATGAGATAGATTTGTTTTCAATAATTTCCATATTACCTCTTAATTCTCTTTATTTAGCATGGTATGATTCTAGTGGAAAATAATCTCTGAAAAATAAGTTATATTTTTAATGGAATTTTTAATTAAGCAAATATAGTTTTCCTTTGACATATTCTTTTTGGATTCTACCAAACATAGAAAAACACAAAATAAAATAAAATAAAATAAATAATCTTCTTTACAAAAAGTTTTCCATCAAAACAAACGGAGCATGTCTTATCCAGTTTGAATCGAGTATTAGCATTGGTAGTTCTAAAACTAAAATAAAAAAATAATTAAAAAATATATATTTTAAAATCCCAAACCACAAAAACCAAGCATTATCTAGTTGGCTATTTGTTAAAAAAATTTACAAATTTAGTACAATAAAGTTCTACTTATACAACTTATTGTAACAAGTTTTAGTGTTTATTTTATTGGTTTTTACTCTCTCTCTCCATTAGTATGGATCATGTCTAGTTTGCCAGTGGAGATCCACGTGGTTTTTTTTTTTTTTTTTTTTTTTTTTTTTTTTAATTTAAGATTATGTTGACAAGTTAGTCTAGGTGTTTGTTGATGTGGCAATTTTTTATATTTTTATTTAGGCTGTTTGATACGTCAGACTTTTCCATCTAAGAGATAACGACATGGACTAAATTGACACAAAACTAAAAGATTAGGGACCAAATTGACAAAATTGAAAGGTTAGAGACTAAATTGAAATATGGTGTAAAGGATAGGAACCAAATACATAGTTTACCCAAGATAAAATAGAAGAAGGCTTTTATTGTGAATGTCATGAAAATACAAATTTTCAACTAAATTTATTTATTTATTTTTGCTATATTTTAATAGGCAGAGGGTAAAAATTGCATGGATAAAGAGTGATTAGGTAAATTAGGTATCCATTAATACCAATATCAGTACTAGGTAGTTTTTTTTTTTTTCCCCCCTCCCTGAGTGGTAGAAAATCAAATCAATATCTCTATAGACCCCATTTGATAACCAATCAATCCTATTTCCATTTATGTTCATAATGATAAGTGTAAGGACTATATTTGAACTCCTAACCCAACAGGTGTATGGACTTTAGCCCAAAATAATAAATTTGTAGAGAATGGGTTAGAAAACTAGGCTTTAGTGAATTAAGTAACAAGCCAATAGATGATGACAAAGAAAGAAAGATAATAGATGTTCACTAAAATAAAAGGTCCTCGGTCAAGTCCGAGGAGATTAATTCTTAAGTATTGCTCTTAAAGCTTTGTTACAAGTCTGGTTCTAGATTGCTACAGTGTTTCTTTCTTGATTTTTTCGATCCTTCCCTCATGGAGGGTCTCTTGCATTATATATCTCCCTTTGGACCATCTTGACCCTACACTTGTTGATCACTTGTGCCCTTACTCAAGTGCCTGTCCCATCAGACACCCTCTCTGACTTTCTGTGAGTAGTGGTAGCCAAGGCAGCACTGTTCAGGAGTCTTCTCCACATAAATGCAGCCAGAAAAGTAGCTGCAGTGCATTCAATGTAGTGGTAGCAGCTTTCCCTTAGATTCCTCTAAGCTCCCATCCCTTTTGTATGTTCATATCACTCGTCTCTATCAGTAGATCATCCTAGAAGGTCACCTTGAGTGATAAGGCATATATTCGATCCATGCTCTGCTCATCCGAGGAGATAATACTCCTTGGACCAACTTTCTCAGCCCTTCTGCTTGTTTTTACTTATGAGGTTCTAAGCTTGACACCCTCACTACTGTTTATCCGTCCTCAGACAAACCATGTTCCTCGGCCAAGGCCTAAGGCCCAATACATGAACTTGGACCTTTATCCCTACAATAAGAATTACATCAATCGAGAGTATGAAAGAGAGACATATATGAATGATATTCTTTGTAGGGGTGATACGCGTTGTCTCTATAATATGCGGATTAGGAATAGCAATGGGTCAGGTTTGGGCGGGTTTTTCTATACTTGAACCCGACCTGCAAGCCCACTACTTTAATCCGAACATGTCCCGTTTAATAAACATGTTTTTTTCTCCACCCCAAACCTGCCCTATCGAGCCCCCGCAGACCCCTTCTCTCATGCCCAGCCCAGCCCAAAATCAGGAAAAAAAATTTTGATTTATGATTTTTCGGCCCAAAATCACAAACACAAACACAATCATAAGCACAAATTTCAGATCTATGATTTTCATTTTTCCCTTTTAGAAATCATAAAATCAAACACAAACACAAACTCACATGATTGAGGCGAACTGAAGCCAGGAAAAAAAAATGGAGAACGAGGTGGAGTGAGGCCGTGTCACGCTTGTGGCCATGGGCGAGGAAGATGAGAGGGGCAGAGGACTATGCAACAATGCGAGATTGGTGACGGCAAGGACGAAACAGAGTTGAAAGAGTAGAGAGCTGTGCGACTATGGTGGCTACGGCCTGTGCCTGTGCTTGACTGCTTGTGGGCTTGTGGCCATGTGAGTGAGAGAGCTGAGAGATGAAGAGGGAAAGGCAGCCGTGTGAGACAGTGAGTGAGAGAGTTGATGGTGTGAGTGAGATTGAGTTGAAGAGATGAGAGGTGGAGGTGTGAGCTAAAATGAGGTGAGGAATAGAAAAGTTTAGGGTTTTTAACTATATATATATGAGGGTATTTTAGTAACTATATATATATATTTAATCGGGTCGGGTTCGGGCCGAGTTTTGGAAAAAACCCGGACCTGCTTCGGGGTTTTTTTTTTAAACCCAAACCCGACCCTATTTTTTATTAGACTGGGAAAAATTCGGCCCATTAGGGTCTAGTCGGGCAGGGTACCCGCGGGTCGGGCAGAAATTGCTATCCCTAATAAGGATGAGACCCATTGCTTTTTATGCGCTATGTAAAATTTTGAGCAAGAATAATCTACTTCAAGAGACCATTCATATGTCCATTAAAGAACAAGTGTTAATTTTTTTACACACTCTTAGGCATGATGTGAGGTTTCGAGTTATTGGTAGGATGTTTTGTAGATCAGTTGAGACGGTGCACTGATACTTTAGGCATGTGCTTAGAGTAGTTTTGCAATTATACAAACACATGATTAGAGAGCCTAACAAAGATACACCCTTGGAGATAAGAAATAGCAGAGTTTAACTCCTATTTCAAGGTAAATTCCAAAGGCTTTCATTTTGCTTTATATATATATATATACACATAAAGTATAAGATAAATGTAACTTATATTGGTTGTAATTAGGATTGTGTGGGAGCTATTGATGGAACTCATGTTCGTGCATCTGTTCCAATTCAAATATAAGGAAGGTTTTGCAGCCGAAAGGATGGAACAACACAAAATGTCCTTGTTGCTGCTACCTTTGACTTAAAATTCACTTATGTATTAGCTGGTTGGGAAGGAAGTGCACATGATTCACGTGTCTTAAATGACGCACTCTCTAGGCCAAGGGAATTAAAAAATCCTGAAGGTATTATAGGAATAGAAAGTAATTTTATTATGGAAAATAGCTTTTAGAGTGATTTCTTTTCCTTTTGACTTAGAACGTGTAGGTAAATATTATCTTAATGATGCTAGTTATGGAGTTCGGAAAGGAATTATATCCCCTTATCGTGGTGTTCATTACCATTTGAAAGAGTTTAATGATAACCTGCCAAGAAATGACAAAGAATTATTCAATCTTCACCATTCTTCTTTACGCACTAGCATTGAGCGTTGTTTTGGGGTTTTGAAGAAACGTTTTTGTGTGTTAGATGCAGGACATTTTTGGTCATTCCCAACACAAGTGGATGTAGTCTTTAGCTTGTTGCATAATTTACAATCATATAATAGGAGTTGACCCTTTAGACTCAATTATGAGCAATGGGCTTCATGGTAGTCCACTTGCAAATGACAGTACAAGTAGAAGAGTCCAACAATCACAAAGGGAAGTCCAAGAAGAAAATAGAGAATGGGTTAAAAAACGGGATGATATTTGTCATAAAATGTGGGAGGATTATAATGCTATGGAGTGATTTCATACTCTTTATATTTGTTGGTTATGTAATGGATTTTTTTTGTTTCATATTTTCAAGACTTTTATGTTACAATTATTTTTGTTTGTCATGGACACCCCCAATTCATATTTTGTATTGAATATTATTTATATTCTTCTTTCATTTTGTCTCATTTTTCTTGTGAATATCATTGTAATAGAATTGCAATGGGAAATAAAAAGGATACTCAGAAAGTTAAGGACACCAAGACCAACTTCAGGTGGTCACAACCAATGTAGAATTTATTACTTAAGATACTTGCAGATAAGGCTCTTCATGTAAATAAGCAATCCAACACATTTAAACATGCATCATATGCTAAAGTAGCTAAAGCAATTATTGAGAAATTTATGACTAAATGTACTCCAAAGCATGTGGAACATCGCTTTAAAACACTCAAAACCAATTGGAATACAATTGCATTACTTCGTAATATAAGAAAAGTAGGCTTGAATGGAATAATGATTTGAAAATGATCACCTATGATAGGATAGTGTATGATGAAGAAGTCGAGGTAAGAAACTTTTATTATTTTTATTTTATAGGTAGAAACTTTTTAGGTTGTATCGTTGTAAAGTTTAATTTTTTTTTTCATTATTCTTATTGCTCTCATATTAGTTTTTTACTCTTTTCTTTTTCTTTTTTCTTTTTTTATTGTGTCTTTTCCTTTCTTTACATAAACACATCCAAATCATGCACAATTTCTAAACAAGAAAATTGAGATGTTTGATGAGATGGCTTTGGTTGTGGGTAAGGATATGGCTACAAGTCGTTTTTCCAAGGGAGTTGGGGATATAGGTGTAGAAGCATTGGATGACTCACCTCCGCTTGTTAATGCTGATGTTGATGACGTATCCAAAAAGGAGCAAGTTGATCCCTCACATGTGGCCTCAAATGAAACAAGGTCTCACAAGAAACGAAGTCATGCTACTATGATTGAAGATGCTGTTTACCAAGATTTGTCTATACAACTTGGTAAGGTTGCTTTTGCAATAGAAAAGATTTCTGAAAATTAGCAAATTTTGGTAGTCTTTATGAAGAAGTTATCAAGATGGATGGATTTGAAGAAAATATGCTTGCGTCTGCATTTGACCATTTAAATGGGGATGAAAAACAAGCAAGGTTATTCATGTTGAAAACTGACAAGCGCCGTAGACAATGGCTGCAAAACTTCTTTGACAACTATTTAAGCCAATTTTGATTATGTAGGTGCATTTTTGTTAGAATTTAGGCTTTTCTATTTGGACAATTTGGCATTTTGGTATTTATCAAACTATTTTTTGGCATCTAGTTTGTAAGTTTCGAGATCATTTTAATGGGCATTGATTTGCAACTTTTAGTCCTTTTGTTTCATGGGCATATGGATCTAGAAGCAACTTTTAGTCTTTTTGTTGGCTAAAAGTTATTTTAATGTGGAATGATTGGTTTGCCATTGTTACTAGTCGATATTAATTGCATAATTTTGGTGGTTGAGAGTGTAAGTGCCATGCTCAATCATGACAGGAAGCTAAGAAAGCTATCTGCTACAAAGGTACAAGATGGTAAAACACTAAAACTTAAGCACTTCTTGCCACTATGTGTATTTCTGTTCACTTGGTATTGATGCTTAGAGTTCCAAAGCCACAAAAATTGCAGTGGTATAGCTACAATGAGATAGTTTTCTAAAAAAGTAAGATAGTTTTTCAAAAAATGTTTGTACATACTAAATACTAGAAAACATTCTTAAACTCATTTTTAAGGTCGTTACCAAACACTGAAAAATAAGATAGTTTTTCAAAAATAGTTTTCTAAAAAATGACCAATTTTTCAAAAAACATTAATGCTAAAACAAATATTACAAGTTACAACTCATTTTATTTTTTCGCTAAAATAGCTTAATTTACCATCAATATTACAACACATTGTCCTATCTCACGAGGGTGTCAAAATCATCCACAACTAATACCTTATCACTGTAAACAACCCCAACTTTTTTTGGCAGAATAATAAACCCCAACTACCCTGCGAAGATAGGCTTCTTGGTGCACAACACTCTTGCCGTCATGTTCCATGCACTAGTAGACGTGCCTAGCCGTCACAAGATCAATTTCCTCAAAACATTTTCCGTCCAAATCCCAAACCGATCTACAAGAAAAAGAAAGTTCTTTGTAAAAATTGGAACTTTCTAATTTTCCATGTCGACATAGATGACTGTTTGACTAGTCTCATTAGTTGATGATGCCGAAAAATCACTAATGAGCCACACAACTCTCGCACGCTTGAAACAGTACCTGCACAACACAAAAGCTGAAGACCTTAAGGCTGTGTTTGTTTTGGTTTCAAATCATTTTCGAAAATGGTTTTTCGTAAATGCTGGTGTTTGGTTACGCATGGAAAATAAATTTTTCGAAAAATATTTTCAGTTGATCATGTGTTTCAATGGCTTTGACCCGGAAATTGGTTTCAGTCAAAATTTTCACTTCAAACCATTTTCGGACTCATGCGCACAGAGAGAGAGAGAGAGAGAGAGAGAGCCCAAATCACGCCTTCGCCGACGAATCCAAAGCCCAAATCACGCCACGAACCCAGAGCCCAGATCACGCCTTCGACTTCGCCGATCTACGAACTGATCTACGAACCCACAAACCGATCTTCGATGCAGAGCCTTCGACCCACGAGCCTTCGACTTCGTCAGCGACCTAGAGCCTTCGCACCATGAACCCACGAATCTCTCTCTCTCTCTCTCTCTCTCTCTCTGTGATTTTGATTTTTTTGTGTGATTTTGATCGACCCATGAACCGATCTACATTTTTGTGTGATTTTGATTTTTTACTTTCTCTCTTTGATCTCTGATTTTGTTGTTGTTTTTGTGGTGGTGTGGGTGGTGGTGTTTTGGTGGTTTTCTTGTTGTGTGGTGGTGGGTTTTGTGTGGGTGGTGGTGGAAAATAGTATTTTCAGAATGTTACCAAACACATGAAAATATTTTCTAGAACAATTTGCATAATGCAACCAAACACTTAAAAATATTTTGCTTTCCTGAAAATAGCATTTCTGATATTTTTCGAAAAATATTTTACATTAAACCAAACACAGCCTAAGAGAAGTACCGGTGTGGTACCGGCCAAATACCATTCGACGGTCAAGTTAGAGAAATCTCTTGTTCACAACTCTAGAATATCAGAGCTGGGGTGAATTATGCGTACCTTAGTTTATGAGGGTATTGAGGCTTTTATAGTAATAGAAGGTTGGCCTCTCTTTCTTGGTTTAGAAATCTTTTCCTTATAGGAGTTTCCTTGGGCGTAAAAGGCGGAATCCTTTTCTTATAGGAATCCTTTTGAGTAGCGCCAACGTAGAGAGCAAGGCATTTCATTATATATTCAATCGCGGGAAGCAAGCAATCTTGTTTCAAGTTCGTCAACTTATCTTATTTCCTTCAACCCTATCAACATCAGCTTATTGATGGTGTGAACCCTTAAGTGTGCCCTGCACCCTTTTCAAATCTCAGTACGTCAACTTTTACTAATAGAAGCTGACGGCTACTTTTACTAATAGAAGCTGACGGCTCTAGCTGAAACCGTCAGCTTATACCTTAATATGGGCAAGCACTTTTTTGTCCTCATCATTAGTCATATTTTTTGTCACCCACACGCCTAAAAAAGTCAAAATAAACACATGGATTAATTCTCACTATAAAAAGAAAATTTCTAAACCCTACTCTGTATACACGTTTCTGTACTACTCTTATTCACCAATTTATTAATTCTCTCATTTTCGTTCAGACCAAACACTTTCTTACACACCAACCAAAGGCATAAATCTCAAAGTCTCTGACTCTCTCTAATCAATGGCTTGCTCAAGCTCTGCTTTGAAGACCATCTCTCCCCCTATCATGCTAGCCAACCCAAGATCACACCCCACCTCTTCACTCACCGATAACTCACTCCTATCATTCAAGCTCTCAAACACATCTCTCACCCAAACCCTTAAATTCCAGTCAATCTCACCCCAAAACCCCAGCTTTTCACTACCTAAAAGATTATTCACTTGCAAAAGCCTGGCCAACCCATCAGACTCCACAAGACCCAGTAAGTATTTCTCACATTAAATCACTCACCCACCAATTTTTACACCATACAATCACCGTTTCTGGTATGATCCCATGTGACCCTTTTGGTTTTTTCCTTCTGTTTTTGCAGCCAACGTTCAGGAATTGTACGTGTATGAGATCAACGAGCGAGATCGTGGAAGCCCTGCCTACCTCAGGTTGAGCCAGAAATCTGTCAATTCTCTTGGAGATCTCGTTCCTCTCAGCAACAAAGTAATTTTCTTATGCTCTGTTTGTTTCTTCGAGAAAAAGTCAATTATATATGCATGATAAGGGCTCGTTTGGTTTGTATTTTTAAACAACATTTTTTTAATTTTTAAATAATATTTGACGCATTTTAACATATTTTTTTATTCACACTTATTTCAAAAAATTACAAACAACAATTTTCAAACTACTTTACCAAACACTCCCTAAATCTCTAAAAATCCATTGAAAAAAAAAACGTCTTTCTAGTTTCAGTTTGTTTTCCAAGATAATCTTGTTATGTGAGGACTTAATTATGCAAAGTATTATATTAGTAAAGACTTAAACTTTTTTTCTTGGATTCACTTTCCTGGTAAAGTATTCCTCATAACCAAAAAGAAGTCAATAAGGACATCCTCTATTTTATTCAGGCAAATGACTTTTTTTATCTGTTTTCTACTTTTTCGTACGTAGTGAATGAACATGTCTTTAAATTAAATTTTCTCAACCAAAAAAAAATCTTTAAAATAATTTTTTTTTTAAATGTTAAAGTTGTATACCGGAGACTTGGAGAAACGGTTGGGGATCACAGCAGGAATATGCATTTTGATCGAGAACAAACCGGAAAAGAAAGGTGACCGGTACGAGGCTGTATACAGCTTTTACTTCGGAGACTACGGTCACATATCGGTGCGGGGAGCGTATCTGTCATACGATGAGGACACGTACTTGTCAGTGACTGGTGGGTCTGGAATCTTTGAGGGTGTCTATGGGCAGGTGAAGCTGCACCAGATTTTGTTCCCAGTCAAGCTCTTCTACACGTTTTACTTGAAGGGCATCAAGGACTTGCCAAAGGATCTTCTGTGCAAGCCTGTGGAGCCCACTCCTTATGTGGAGCCCACCTCAGCTGCAAAGGCTTGTGAGCCCCACGCCACCATTCCTAATTTCACTAACTAATAACTGGATGGGGAATTGTCATGTCATGTAATAATGGGTTTTGCCAAATTGTATTTTTTTTTTTTTTTTTTTTATGTGGAGGGTTGATAGTGTTGCATCAAAAGGCTAATGTGGGAAAGCAGAATAAGTTATTATTATTATGAGTACTTTTTTTTAATAGGAATGTGAATTTAACTTAATCACAAGCATGAGTAGCAAGTATATATATGGGCTATATACATATTTATATATTTTTTCAAAAAACAAAGAGAGAAGGCATATGATGATATAATCATATATGGGGCTAATTGAGATGAAAGCCATGATGGTGATATAATCATATATAGAATGTTCTATTTTTCCATACAACACATTAAAATAATACATACTATACATTAAAATAACCTTTAAAAATTTTCTATATTAAAAATTTATTAAAACACACACACACACACACACACAATTCTCCCGATACCACCCATAACCCACCCCACCAAATCAAAACCCACTACAACCACCACCACAACCCATCACTACTGCAAACCCACCACCACCAACCACTGGCCACAATCAATTAACCACCACCCCAAAACTCAACTCAATACAAGACACAGCTGCCAAGATGAACCAGTGGCCACCAATCAACAACCACCACATCCTCCACGGCCTAAAATACAACTCAAAACAAAACTTAACCAAATATAGCCAAATACCCATAACAAACCCACAAACACCAATGACAAAAACACCAACAACCACCACTGTACAACCACAACCCAAAACCCATAAATGTAATTTGAAAAATTATTCAAGCTTAGGAGAGAACAGGCCAAGAAAGTTAGAGAAGAGTTTCGCCCGTGGGGATTTTGGAGTTGTGGTGAGTGGCAGTGATGTTTTGGAGGACCGGCCTTGGGTTTTGGAGTTGTGAGAGCAGTGGGGTTTTTGCTAGAAAGACCAGTCATGGGAGAGAGAAGAGAATACAATAGATATAAGAGAGAGGAGAGAGAAATCTGATTTAAGGGAGAAGAGAAGAGAGACAAGGAAAGAGAAAAAAATGCTGGAGAGACTAGCCATTACATCTAGTTTCTTATATTATTGGAGTCTAATTTTATGAAATATAATTCTAGTCACTCCTTACTAAAATGATTAGGTCTGTACTTTGAACAATCAATTCCATTAAATCTATCTCAACAAGATGCTTATTGTCTCTTATCGAAATGGTGGATTCCAACTTGAGGAATAGTGTTCCACAAATGCAACATAAAGACTCCTTATTTTATTGAAATTTCGTAAACTTAGTTTATAATACTACATACGATTACCCAACATATTAGGGTATTGATAGTAAAATATTTCACTCTGGTATACATCAAAATAACTTATATTTTACTTAAGAGTTCACCATCCTCTCAAGATTGAGAGTTTATGCATTTGGCAATCGTGAGTTCAATTATTGAAATGAAAGTAGTTTATAGGATAACAACTCACAATAGTCCAATTCATTGTATTCCAAATATATCAATGTATTAATCAAAACTCTCCACTTCCATAATCAAAATAGATGATCATGATTGATACACTAAAGTCTTAT
This sequence comes from Quercus suber, assembly GCF_002906115.3. Taxonomy (NCBI): domain Eukaryota; kingdom Viridiplantae; phylum Streptophyta; class Magnoliopsida; order Fagales; family Fagaceae; genus Quercus; species Quercus suber. Next base: position 1,808,952 of record NW_027069495.1, on the reverse strand, counting down.
TAGATGAAATTCTCAATTTCATTATCTATTACGAACTAAGATTTATGAGTTTACAAGGAATGGTGATTTAAATATTCTGTATGCGGATCTCATTCCCATACTTAAATCATGCACAATACATCTCATGGACTGTTCATTAAATAAATGTGTAATATCCAATGGTTATATATTCTTAGATAATAAAACAATTTTATTAGTTGAAGAATGCTATGCAAATTGGATTTTAGGGCTTAAATCCCAACAATCTCTCACTTGCCCTCAAAGATAGTTTTGCATATATTATTTGTCACTCACTTCCCTTCAAAGTAATTCGCCATTATTCTTAGGCAAGGTCTAAAAAACGGTTTCAGCAAAACTCACAGCAAAAATATCTTTGCTACTACTATATCCCACACTTCTATCTCTTTAATGACCTAATTAAAATGCCAATGACCTATTTAGGGGGAAAATCTTGAGTTTTTAAATTATTAGGAAACTATGTTGTTTGGATATCATTTAATTATATTGTAAAAAATACTAATAGCATTTAATAAGGCCTTACTTATGGGAAGAAGTTTTCAAAATATACTTGAACTCATTACACAATAATTCATATGATTATCCACATCTATTTTGATCACACTACCTATCAAGTCATTTAAATAAGGCACGTAACTTTTTTTTAATGATAGTTCAATAGTTAGAAGAGTGGGATTTAAACCATGGGTGTGTCCATTGGAAATATTAGAGACTACCAGTTGAGACACAAGACCCTTGGTCACATGGCTATTAAATAACTAATGTAATTAAAAATATTAAGGATGTTCATTTGAACCGTTATTTAATGAGTTGTGGAAGCTTTCCTCCAGATTGCTTTGGAGAAGTTTTTTATACTTTTTTTTTTTTTTTGAGAGGGAAGTTTTTTATACTTAATAAGTTAATTTTTCATGGAAAATAAATAATCTTAATTATGATGGAGGATAAGTGAAAGGTACAAGCCATAACACCTAGATATTTGTAGTGACACGCACTCAATTATTTTACACATATCAGAACCGATGAAGCCACTTGGTAGATTTTTTTTTTTTTTTCTCCAAATAAATAAAACTCGGTGGGAAGAAGAAGAATAAGATAAAAAGGTAAACTACATATTTGGTTCCTATTTTTTACATCATATTTCAATCTAATCCGTAACCTTTTAATTGTGTCAATTTGGTCCCTAACCTTTCAGTGTCGTGTCAATTTATGGTCTGTTTGGAATTCGCTTATTTTGCTGAAACTAAACACTTTTTGCTAAAAGTATGGTAGATAAAGGTAAAAGTTAGCTGAAATAGTACAGTGATATTCATGAATAATACCAAAAAATACAGTGAGACTCATAAATAATAGTAAAAATAAGCTGAATAGTAAAATAAGTTGGCAAAAATAATCCATGCCAAATGCACACTTAGTCCCTGCCGTTATTTCTTGAATGAAAAAGTCTGATGCTTCAAACAGCTAAAATAAATAAATTTCCACATCAAAGGACACCTAAACTAACTTGCCAGCATAATCTTAATTATTAAAAAAAAAAAAAAAAAAACCAACAACAACAACAACCACCACCACCAACAATAAGTGAAAGTGAGTAAATTTTGGGATCAATCCCTAACTCAGCTCTATCAAAAAAAAAAACCTCTAATTCATGAATGTTTCACGTTTTAAAAAACCTAATTCATGAATGCTTCATGTTTTTGTATTAGACGCAGTTATTGCTCTAACTGTGGCGATCTCTTCTGAAATAATCACAATAAACAAGAAAATAAGAATCCAAACAAATTTCAATTGAGACTGAGAACTCTTCCAAGAAGATTTTGACCTTTAGATGTGCCAACTTATGCATAGCAGATGGAGCTATGATGATTGGCATTGAGATTTTGTAACCTAGTACAATAGTTGACAAATTTATTATGTTTAAATCTACAAGAATTCTAGGCTAGAATCTAAGAAGCAGTGGAAAGTGATAAGGAAATAGCCAGTTTGCAGCAAAAATAATTGCAAGAATTTCTTAACATATGTGACTCTTGTTTAAGGCCTGAAAAGTTTTCATTGATCATGCTTATTGTGCGCACCGAAAGTGAGACCACTGGGCTAGGCTGGGACTCGTTTTGGCTGACAACTTATTTATGTGGTGGGCTTGGGCTTCCTACACTGGGTTGTTCTCAACACTGAGACCCAATGAGGTCACTTTTCTCTCTTCTCTTGCCTGGACCGCTCCCCCCTCTTTACTGTCTGTTTCTCACCCTCTCTCTCTTTCCCTCTCTCTCTACTTGGCTTCCTTTTCTCAACCTTCAACAACCCCCCCTCGTCCCTGCGTTTCTCTTATTTATAGCTCAAACTTTGTGGAGTGGCTGTGATTATTTTCAGGTTTAGTGCCCCAAGCGGTCCAATGCTATCACTCATAAGTGGGTGGTTAGATGGTAGTGAGAGGCGGTGCAAGTGGCCTGGGAACTTGTTTTTCCCACTCTGCGGGTATCCTCGGTGGAGGTGTTGTCTGAGGAGCCGCCGAACATGCAACGGACGGGGCACCTGTTGGTCGTTCATATATGCTCGGAGAATGGGACAGACGATTCGCTGAGAAACTCTGAAGTGGTACATTATGGGCTCGCGGGCCATTCACCCAAATCGGGCCCCCAGGCCCAAATGGGCCCTGGCGTAGAGTGTCGTACACTTATATTATGATATAACCATAGGCCAGTAAGTTGGGTTCCCAAGCAACTATATTTCTTACACAAAGTAGACTTTGATCAATCGTAATCAAAGCCATTCACATACTATATACGTCAATATACCAAAACTCGAAGCATTCGTGAATTAGGGTTTTGTCCTTTTTTGATAGATGTGAGTAAGAGATTTTGATCCCAAAATTTGCTGACTTTCACTTTTTTTTTTTTTTAATTTAAGATTATGTTGACAAGTTAGTTTAGGTGTCTGTTGATGTGGCATTTTTTTTAGGCCGTTTGATACGTCATATTTTTCCATCTAAGAAATAAAATAAGGACTAAATTTACATGACATTGAAATGTTAGAAACCAAATTAATACAATTGAAATGTTAAAAACTAAATTAATATATGGTGTAAAAGATAGGAACCAAATACATAATTTACCCAAGATAAAATAAAATAATCTTTTATTGTGAATATCATGAAAATACTAATTTTCAACTACATTTTTTTATTTATTTTTGCTATATTTTAATGGGCAGAGGGTAAAAATTGGGTGGATAAAGAGTTATTAAGTAAATTTAGGTATCTATTAATGCCAATATCAGTAGTAGGTAGTTTTTTTTTTTCCCTCCTCTGAGTGGTAGAAAATCAAATCAATATCTCTATAGACCCCATTTGATAACCGATCAATCCTATTTCCATTTATGTTCATAATGATAAGAATTACATCAACATTATATATTACAAGTTACAAGTTACAACTCATTTTATTTTTTAGCTAAAATAGCTTAATTTGCCATCAATATTACAACGCATTGTCCTATCTCATGAGGGTGTCAAAATCATCCACAACTAATACCTTATCACTGTAATCAATCCCAACTAACCTGCCAAGATAGGCTTCTTGGTGCACAATACTCTTGCCGGTGGTCATGTTCCACGCACTAGTAGACATGTCTAGCCGTCACAAGATCAATTTCCTCACAACATTTTCCGTCCAAATCCCAAACCGATCTACAAGAAAAAGAAAGTTCTTCGTAGAAATAGGAACTTTCCAATTTTCCATGTGGACATAGATTACTGTTTGACCAGTCCCATTAGCCATATTTTTTATCTTGCACCGTCCATCCGCACACTCGAAAAAATAAATATACACACATGGGTTAATTCTCACTATAAAAAAAATTTCTAAACCCTACTCTGTATATAAGCATATCTCTGTACTACCCTTCTTCACCAATTTATTAATTCTCACTTTCGTTCAGACCAAACACTTTCTTACACACCAACCAAAGGCAAAACTCTCAAAGTCTCTGTCTCTCTCTAATCAATGGCTTGCTCAAGCTCTGCTTTGAAAACCATCTCTCCCCCTATCAAGCTAGCCAACCCAAGATCACACCCCACCTCTTCACTCACCAATAACTCACTCCTATCATTCAAGCTCTCAAACACATCTCTCACCCAAACCCTTAAATTCCAGTCAATCTCACCCCAGACCCCCAGCTTTTCACTACCCAAAAGATCATTCACTTGCAAAAGCCAGGCTAACCCATCAGACTCCACAAGACCCAGTAAGTATTTCTCAAATTAAATCACTCACCCACCAATTTTTACACTATACAATCACAGTTTTTGGTATGATCCCATGTGACCCTTTTGGTTTTTTCCTTCTTTTTTCGCAGCCAACGTTCAGGAATTGCACGTGTATGAGATCAACGAGCGAGATCGTGGAAGCCCTGCCTACCTCAGGTTGAGCCAGAAATCTGTCAATTCTCTTGGAGATCTCGTTCCTTTCAGCAACAAAGTAATTTTCTTATGCTCTGTTTGTTTCCCGAGAAAAAGTCAATTATATATACATGTTAAATCTCTATCCATTGAAAAAAAAAAAAACGTCTTTCTAGTTTCTGTTTGTTTTCCAAGAAAATCTTTTATGTGAGGACTTAATTATGCAAAGTATTATATTAGTAAAGACTTAACATTTTTTTTCTTGGATTCACTTTCCTGGTAAAGTATTCCCCATAACCAAACAGAAGGTCAATAAAGACATCTTTTTTTTTTTTTTTGATGGGAATAAAGACATCTTCTTTTTTCTTCAGGCAAATGACTTTTTTTATCTGTTTTCTACTTTTTCGTACATAGTGATTAGTGAATGAACATATCTTTAAATTAAAATTAAAGATTTTTTTTTTTAATGTTAAAGTTGTATACCGGAGACTTGGAGAAACGGTTGGGGATCACAGCAGGAATATGCATTTTGATCGAGAACAAACCGGAAAAGAAAGGTGACCGGTACGAGGCTGTATACAGCTTTTACTTCGGAGACTACGGTCACATATCGGTTCAGGGAGCGTATCTGACATACGATGAGGACACGTACTTGTCAGTGACTGGTGGGTCTGGAATCTTTGAGGGTGTATATGGGCAGGTGAAGCTGCACCAGATTGTGTTCCCCTTCAAGATCTTCTACACGTTTTACTTGAAGGGCATCAAGGACTTGCCAAAGGATCTTCTGTGCAAGCCTGTGGAGCCCACTCCTTATGTGGAGCCCACCCCAGCTGCAAAGGCTTGTGAGCCCCACGCCACCATTCCTAATTTCACTAACTAATAAATGGATGGGGAATTGTCATGTAATGTAATAATGGGTTTTGCCAAATTGTCTTTTGGGAGTGAAGGTAATGTGAATTTAGCTTAATCACAGCATGTGTAGCAAGTATATATATGGGCTATATACACTTTTTTTTTTCTAAGGCATATGATGATATAATCATATAGGGGGCTAATTGAGATGATGGCCATGATACTGAGTGGCAACTACAATGTTGGGTGCTTTTCTGTTTAGCAATTGATGCATTTGCTTTTTGGCCTAGATTTTTAAAGAATGTGTATTGTGGTGGAAGCTATACTGGCAGGCAGCAAACATGAGTTGGACTCACTGGCGGGGGGCGAGGGGGGCCACTCCTCCCACCCCACCCCCCCCCCCCCCGCGGCGACTCCTCAAGTTTTTAGTAATAGGTGTCTTAAGTAGTTATATACTGACATGGGTGTCTAAAGTAGTTATATACTGACATGGAAAAAAAAAAAAAAAAAAGAAGAAAGACTTTTACTTGTTGAAAGTGACCAAACCATTGCTTTTGTCTTGTTCTACTGCAACTTGCCCTATGTCCTATTTTTTATTTATATCATTTTTACACCATTTTTACTATTTATGATACTTCACAGCATTTTATCCTTGAAATGCTAGATACTATAAATTTTACAACTTATGTCTTAAAATTGACATGTCACAAATAAAAAAAAAAATCATTTCAAATGTTTATTATTATATTTTTTAAGTAACACTAATCACATTCTTACTCCATCAGTTTGTAAATTTTTTTAGTTAGTATGAATGGGTTATTTTTGTTTATTTATTTTAATAATATGAAATATATTCATATTTGCTTAAATTGTTTATTTATTTATTTGTTTATTTATTTTTTTATTATTGTTGATTATATTTTTTTTAGATTAATTTCACTTTTAATATCATCTTTACCATTTTGCCCCTCTAGACTACAATCCTGGCTCCGCAGCTGGTTGGACTTGGACTTAATATTATTTATTTATTTATTTAGGATTTACTTTCATTTAGAGTAAAAGTGAGAATGTGGGCCAACTTTAAAAATGTGCAATAGTCCAATCACACAAAAGTATTCGCAACATATTTTATATTTTATAATTGTTTTGATAATAATAATAATAATAATAATAATAATAATAATATTATTATTATTATTATTCAATAAAAATTGGAGATTCAAGTGATAGGGCTAACATTAATGATATTAGTTCTGGTTATGTGGTACAAACTCAACTCCCCCTTCCCAATTTTATGACAATGATAAATCTATGTGAAAATAAAGATGCATGGGTCACAAATTTTCACATCCATGAACTATAAGATAGATTGTAAAAAATGTGTTGTACACCCTTTTCCTTCACGCAAACTTTATAAGTCAAGATAATCTCATGTTTAAACTATGTAATGGGCATCTAATTTTGTAACTCCTTTGTAATCCCATGTACTTAAATGAGTTTTAACTAGGCTTGTGGCACCATGTGGACTCTGATTTTTTTCTTTAACTACTTGTAGTATGCTAGTGTGATATACTGGATAAAATTTATATTTAAAGTAAAGAAAATATCATAAATATAAATGAAATCAAAATACAAAATTTCCTTCATTTATATGACAAAAGCCTGTCATGTAAGATCGAATTTTTTTTTATAAAAATAATAATTATGGTAGATTAATAAAATAAGTTAAAATATATAATGGATTTTTGTTTCTTTTAATTTTAAATAGGAATTTAGACTTATTTTTAGAGTAAAATTAGGCTAATATTTTTAACGCATTTATAATGTGGTGAGAACTCTTCTATTTAACACACACACACACACACACACACAGAGTCAAAACTAAGAGAAAATCCAATTAAATTTTAATTGGATTCTCAATTTTGCGCTATGTGTCTCATTTAATTTTTAATTTTTAATTTTTTGTCAAGTGAATTATTGAGTATAAAAATTGAAGAGTCCAAATCCAATTAGATTTTAAATTGGATTTCAATTGGACTCTAATTTTTCGACATGGATCCATCTATTTTTTTTTTAATTTTTATGGCAAGTAAATTATTGGGTGCAAAAACCGAAAAGTCTAAATCCAATTAAATTCTAAATCATATATATATATATATATATTAGACTCATCACATGAGTTTGGCATGTGCAATAATGCTCTTTTTTATTTATTTATTTATTTTTATTTAGTATTATAATACTTAAAAGTGATATATAAATAACCATGTGTATATATATATATATATATATAAGAAAGAGGTAAGGTAACGTGGATGGAGATTTATGATAACTGTATAGAATTTGGATAACAAAAATTTGGAATGTTTTAAAGAATTAAAAATATATATATATATATATCATAGAAATTTCAGGATAAGAATGAGTAGTTTTTACATTAGGTTGTGGGTTCTTTTTTGGAAGAAGTAATTTTGTATTTTTTTTTCTTTGATAAAGATAATTGAAGCATTTGAATTCAAATAGATAACAAATACATATAGGAATCAGACATTTGAATACAAATGGGTAGTGAGAATAACAAATTTTTTTTTTTTTTAATATACTTTTGTACGTGAGATAGTATTACAATTGGACAATTATGAGAAAAATAGTCGTTGGGTAATAATGGGTAAACTAGTTGTTGGGTTTTTATGATATATTATTAACCAATAACTATAGACATATTGTCATGAATAACTTATATAATCTCATCACAACACCATTTCTTATAAATTATTTTTTACTTTATATTTCCAAATACACAATTTTTATTTTATTTCTCTCTCACATATCTTTCTACAATTTTATGGAAAGACAATATTAGAAGGTTGTTCTTGAACCTCCATGAGTGAAAGTGCATCTATCATGAAGGTTGACGCTATGGTCTAATCCTGAAAGGTTATTTGGCCAAGAGAACTAGTAGCATTAAGTTTTACTCCGTGTAGCATGAATCAACCTTTAAGGATGACACTTTTGCAATGTGATTTTATAGTATTGTGAGATCTTTCTAAACTACTTTTTATTTTATATTCTTGCAAATTATTCTAGTTATTATCTGTTGTATCAAAACTTGTTTATTCACTAAAAAATTTCCAATTTGTAACATAACAAAATACTATTCACTTGTTAATTGTTATAACCACAATTCCTAATATTGACTTTTATTATATACTATATATGGTTTCCAATTTCCATATATTTAAAAGTTGTTACATTAGCAAAAAAAAAAATTGTTACATTAATGTTTTGTGATTAAAGTTGAAAGTGAAATATCTCAAAACCTTTTGTCAAAATAGTAATGGTCCAATTTAGCACTCACGCCGCCTACAAAAAGCAAAGAAAAAAAAGTAGGACACCCATCTGGAAGCTAGAGAAATTTTCTTATTTTAAAATTTCTGTTAAAAAAAAATTGGTGCCCAGAATCACATGCATCATGAGTAAGAGCATCTCAAGCATAATATGTAAACCATTTTCTCTCCAAAGTTTGGAAAACCAGACCATAAAATAGACATCCAATAAATTTACTATTTAGCTTTTTTTCCTAAATATTATCGTGGCTTCCACGTCGAGAGTCATTGTTGAGCCATCTATTTCTGTCCAAATAAAATATTCACCCCCTCTCTCCTTTTTCTCTCCTCATTTTCTTAAAAGAATAAAAAAAAAGAGAACACATAAAAAAATGATAAAAGGCAATACTAAATAGAATAAATAAAGAATGGAGAGTTTGTTGGACATTAATTTAAATAATGATTAGCTAAAATTAAAAAAAAAAAAAAAAGTTTTTAAAGAAAATTTGAGTGAAACTTTTACATGGGGATGCACTAAATCGGGCTAATCCTATTCAAACTTAACATTCGGGTTCAAGATCTTATTGAATTGAATCAAAATTATTGTGGTTATACTTCGTTGAAAGACCAATAGTATATATTTTGATAACCAGATAAACTTTTTATTGAAAATGAAAGAAAAATTAGGAATTGATTACAAGTTACTACCACGTCTGGGCACAGGTCCTGAAGAACAACATCAACAAAAAGTCCCCAAAACAAAATTGCATAAGCATAGCTGCTATCTTGCTTCTTTTCGTGCTTCATATATGTAGAAAGGTGATTGTTCGTTGTTTATTTGTCATTCATTTCAGGGTCTTCTTTTTCAATAAAAAAAAAAAAAAACTATTTGAGCATTATGCCTTTGTTTAAAGAAATGATTGAATATGTTGGCAGACAAAATTCATTGGTGAGAACTTTAATTATTGCCAAAGTAAAAGGCATTAAGAAATCATCACGAATTGGTATTACTAGGCACTTTATTGAAGAGTAAGTTATACAAATATATGGCAAAATGCAAATGACACTTGTGGATTTCTTGGGCATGACATGCTCAAAAAGAACATTGCTTGGGACTACTCCATAAAACGCTTGCATTAAAATAAATAAATAAATAAATAAAACCACAACACAATAATAATTAACTGAAAATGAATTTATTTTATTATTTTATTTTCTTGTGAAATGCTTTATAGTTCTTAATTATTGTAAATGGACAAAGGATGATCTCACAAGTGTAGTATATTTAATCATAAAGAGTGCTATTTGGGAGAGTTTGTTTTAATGAGTTTATTTCACTTAAAAAGTAAGTTAGAGGAATACCACTATACCTACAAAATAAAATAAAATTGCTTTACATAATTGTTCATAAATCAAATAAATTGAAAATGAACTGTTCCATACCAGCCAGTAAGTAAGATAACTCATTCGAAATTGAACTCTCATAATGGAGTTCCAAAATCTCGATATAGGTGTTGAAACTATTTTACTCCCTTGGGGTAGAATGAGGATTGTGTCTCTCAAAATTCAAAGAATCCTTAAATTTTTTATTTTATTTTTATTTTTTTATATTAGTTTTGATGCACATGCAAGGCATGTAAAAAAACTAGGGGTGGCAAAATTTGACACGACCCGCGAACCCGACACGACTAACCTGTTTATAAATAGGTCATGGGTTGAGGCTAAATGGGTTCGGGTCATATTCGGGTCGACACGGCTGACCCGTTTAATAAACGGGTCGTGTTCGTGTTTAACATGTGAACCCGTTTGACCTGTTTGACCCGTTTAGGTAATAAAGATATTAAATTTTGTTATTATTGCTTAATTTTGTTGTTGTAATTATATGTTTATTATTATATTTATGGTTGTAATTGTATTTTAATTTTAGATATATAGAAATTAATAATAGATTATTTAGATCATGTATGACCTATTAATCAAACAGGTTATTAGTATTAATTTTTACATGACTTATTAATTAAACAGGTTAAACGTGTCAGGTTGGGTCAACCTGTTTAATAAACAGGTCGGGTTAGGGTTGAGGATTCTTGACACGTTTACTAAATAGGTCGGGTTCGGGTCAACCCATATAGCAGAGTACTTATGGCTCGACACGACACGAACCCGACCGCGAACACGAATTGACACCCCTAAAAAAAACACTATCAAAGAATATTCATTGTAGATAGCATTATAATTTGGTCATAAGTTGGTCTAAAGAACGAGAATTGACTTCTTCAAGTCCGTTTTTCCTCATTAGCTCAGTGGTAGAGTGGTCGATTGCTAATTGACTGGTCGTAGGTTCAAGTACTACTTGGGGAGACATTTTAGTTATCACTTTTTTGACCTAGCAAGCCCTACCCCTCTCATTAGTTTCTAAAGAATCTAAACTAGTAGAATTGTGGGACAAAAAAAGGGGAAGTTGATTGTCGGTTTTATTCCTCACTCTCGTACAGGTGAGCTTGGTTAATTTATTATGACTTTCTTTTTCAAAAGTCAATTTTATAGTGCGGTGAGTAGGGGTGTGTGTAGGTTGGGTTGAGGGAAATTTTCAATCCAACCCATGGGTTTGACAATATTATTTTATAAAAAAAAATTGAGTATTAGAACAAAAAATTATAAAAATTATCAGCAAAAATAACAACATATTTATAATCTTATTTGTGTTGATTTGATGCATTAATCAACCTTGAGCATGACACCAAACCAATACAAATAACATCAAATTTCTAACCTTATAAACATGAGCATAGCGCCAAATCAGCATAAACTATTTGATTAGTGCATCAAACCAACACAAATAAAATCTTAGATTGAAATGAAAGGAGAAAATAAGTTAGGAGTTTAATTTTTATTCAGGAAGAGAGACAAAAGAGTAATTAACAAAACCGTATAATATATATTTACAATATATATTACATATAGGTGGGTCAGGTTAGGTTAGGCGGAATTGTGAATCTGCTAACCCAAAGCCAATCCAACCCGCTGTAAAAGCAAAAAATGGCAACCCAACCCAACCCACTGGGTGGGCTGGATTGGGTCAATTTTGGTAGGTTAATGGGTTAGTTGCACACCCCTAGCGGTAAGAACTCTTCTATCGAGTGGGTTGGGTTGGGTCAGTTTTGGCAGATCAGTGGGTTGGCTACACACCCCTAGTAGCGAGAACTCTTCTATCATACATGTTGCAAAAATGGTGTATATCCACAGAACTATGGCATCTAAGATTCAATTTAAATAATGAAATTTAATTTCTTTTTAAAAAAATTCAAAACTTTTAATAATAAAATTTAAGTAAAAAATTTAAACATATTAGACTTATGACTTTAATAATAGAGTTTTTTTTTTTTTTTTTTAATATCTAGAATAGAATTAGATTAATAATTTTGATTTTTTTTTTTGATAAATTTTTTTGATATACTTATAGTGCAGTGACTGGTGAGAACTCTTTTATAACACTTGTAACATAAAGAAAGAATATTCATTTATCACAACCACAACTTCTAATATTGACTTTATTATATAGTATATGGTTTCCATATGTTTATAAGTTGAAATATAAATGTTCTGTGTTGAAATTTACAAGTGAAACATCTCAAAACCTTTTGCCGAACAGTAATGGACAATTTAGTAATCAAGTCCCCTACAATAAACAAAGAAAAAAAAAAAAAAAAATAGGGCGCTCATTTGAAAGCTAGAGAATTTTTTTTTTTTTTTTTTTAATTAGTTGGTGCCCAAAAAATTAATTAAACCATAAAATAGACATTCATCAAATTTACTATAAAATAGAGCCATTGTAGACGAGCCATCGATTTTGTCCAAATAAAATCTTCACCCTTTCTATAATTAACATTTCTCATGGCACATAATGATCAAATTTTATATTTATTTTTTAAATAAAAAAGAGATTAAATAATACTTTATTAAACTTTCTTCTATATTGCACAGGTTATTTATTAGTTAAATAGAATGGAGAATGAATGAAGAGTTTGTTGGCCACACATTTTAAAAAATGATTAGCTAAAAAAATGTTCTTAATGAAAATTTGAGTGAAGTTTTTACAAACATGTTGGCGACGTGCTAAATAAATGTTATTTTTGATGAGGATAATTTTTTATTGATCGGTATAAGGTGCCAAACCTCCCTTACAATCCCAAAGGGATGACCAACCCCATGGGTCGATGGATCAGGCTAGCGATCTAGTCCCCAATCCTGACGATCCATCACCCTAGGGTTTTCATGGGACTTGTGTGGGGTCCACTCATACATTCTTACATGGAAATTACTTGCGCATCACGACCAAAGACCCTACCATGCAATCAGATCTCCTATATATGGAAATGTGATCCCTAATATCTTGGGATCCTTTTCTCTACAAGGAAATTCCCATGTATCAAGGGATTCAAGTCAACTCTCCACCATTATATAAACCACAAACCCAACCCTTCTTGAGGTTCATGAATTCTCACTAGCTTTTACTCTTGAGTCCTTGGAGATTCTTCTATTACTAACATAACCTTCGGAGGGTCTTTGGCTGGCACCCCATCGATGCTCTCTGATTGATTATTCTCTTTTGTTCTTCAGGTACACCCATTGGCACGTGTGTGGATGATCAACTCACTGAAATTTTTTGTGCATCATAAATTTCGATATTCATTTTTTCACTCATTCTAATTTAAGGTTGTTGAGATCTAAAAAATCACAATATTGCACCGAGGCCCAAAACAGCACAAAGGATTGCACTATAGAAAAAGAAAGTAAAGTATTTGGGCCTTCAATAAAGAAAAGGGGGGAGAAGCCCAAAACCCATTAAGGATCATAAGGAAGAACCCAAATCTATGAATGGGTAAGTTTCAAATCTCATGAGACAAAGGGAAGAAGAAAGCCCAGCCCATCAAAGACAAAAATTGCTAGGGAGCCTAGGGAAAGAACTGGGCCAAGATACTTAAGGATTCCCAGGAGCCTAGGATCCTCAGACATGCAAAGCTAGGGTGGATTAAGACAGTTCAAGAGGGGGTGCCAAGAAACACAAGGAACAAGAACAAACATGTCCCTATTAGCCACCCGATGATGCAGAAAAGAAGTCGAGGGCCTAGGAACTAGTAACTCATGAATAAGAGCCTTGGTACCTCGGGGAACCCACAAAGAAGAACTAAAAAGGGAGGAGACTTGCGATCTTTTGGCCTAGCAGAAAAGGAATCAGCTTACTTGGGAAAAATGACAAAAGGGAAGGTAGCCAAAAGGTGGGTCTGAAAAAAGTGGAACCTAGAAACCTTGGAGAAGGAGAGAACAAAAACCAACCTTCTAGGACCCACAAGAACAAAAAGTCAACAAGAGGCTTTTGAAGAAGAGATCCTAAAAGAAGAAAATAATGAGAAATGAGGAAAGGACCAGCCATTAATGATGCTAGCACAACAGTGGCTCTGGTACCCATCATTGAGGGAATCAGTGGTACCCCGAAAACCCTAGAATGACACTATAAAAGGGATAGTAACCAATAGTGAAAGGGGATTTCAACAACAGCAAATTAGAGTAAAATCATTGAGAAAACTCTGTCAAAATTCAAAAAAGAAAGAAAAGAAAGGGAAATACCACCCGATATCCTCAAACAACCACTAGAGAACATACTTAGATTCAAAGGGATTCAAACTTTGCAAGTCTTAGAGGCCTGAAGAGCCATTTAAGTCTATAATTTTTGAACTTATTTGGACCTTGTAACACATCCTAGTGAGCATAGTGTATTACATAATTAAGAAAGTAATGGAATATTTTGCATTGTTTTAAGGATCCTTAACGCTTTATTTTGTGTCTTTTTTACCACTTCGTTCATTTGTTGTTTATTGCTATTCAATGCATATATTTCTTGTTTGTTAGCATGTATGTGTTGTAGGATTCGTGCTCTGTGCACCATCTGGTTCGAAATCACCTAATTAGCTGCGGTGAACCAAGCTCAGTCCCTTTAAACAATAAGTGTTAAGGTCCAAAAAATCATAATATAAGGCCCAAAGATTTGAAGCCCAGGATCCATAAAGGAGCAGGTTTTAGAGCCCATAAAACAAAGGCCCAGCCTGCCAAGATCAGAAGACAAAAAAAAAAAAAAAAAACTGGGCCAGGATCCTAGAGACCGCTCAGAGCCAAGGATCCCTGGGACGCGCAACACAGCTAGAATGGGATTGAGATAGCTCGAAAAGGGGGAATCAAAAAGCATAGGAAACGAAGGATAGATACGTCCTCCTCAAGCGCTTAGTGATGTAGCAAAAAAACAGAAGGCTTGGAAAGCAACAAATCGTGAGAAAAAGGCTGGCACTTTGGGAACCCAGAAAGATGAAACATAAGGGGAAGTACCAGGGAAGACCTTCGGCTTAGCAGGGAAGGATTTGGCTCACTTTGGAAAAATGACAAAGGGTAAAGGCGTGGAAGTTTTTAAAGAAGGGAAATTGAAGGTCGGCTACCTAGAAGCACCACCGAATGGAAAGTCAGTGAAGGACTTTCAGGAAAACATCATCAAAATGAGAAAACTATAAAGAATGAGGAAAGAACCTACCATCTGGGTAACAGGCACAGCACAAGCTTTGATGCCTAGGGGAGCAAAAGAGAGAAATTGACGGTACCCTAGAATCCTACCATGACACTATAAAAGGGGCAGGCGGCCAACATCAAAGGGGCATTCGAAAATAGTGGAATCATAAGAGAATTATTGAGAAAACTCTGTCAAAATTCAAAGAAATAGAAAAATACCTCTCGGCATCCCATAAACCGCCACTAGTATTTACTTGGATTCAAGGGGATTCAAACTTTGCAAGTCTTAAAGGCTTGAATAACCATCTAAGTCTGTAATTTTTGAGCTCATTTGGACCTTGTATCATGTTTTAGTGAGCATATTGTGATTCATAATTAAAAAGATAATCAAATACTTCATGTTAGTTTTGAGGATCCCTACTAGTCTATGGGCACCTTGTAATTTATAATTAAGAGGAAAAAGATAATGAAATATCTCATACTGATTTGAGGATCTCTAACGGTTATTTCGCGTATTTCTTTATTACATTATCTTCCTTTATTGTTTTTCTTACTAGTCAATACATATATTCTTGCTTGCCAATGTATACTTGTTGTAGGATCTTTGTTCTGCGCATAACTTGGTTATTAAACAGCCTATTTAGCTGCAGTGAACCAAGCCCAATCCCTTCAAACTATGACAAGAGGGCCTGGGGTCCTTACTTAAACTTGAGCCAGGATACTGTTAAAAATCGACCCTCATAATAAGTAAAGGGCCCAGGATCCTTATTTCTACTTGGTCCTGGGTACTGTCTAAAAAAGGACTCATGCATTTTGGCGACTTCACTGGGGACTGGGTAAAGGAGAGGGAAGAAGTAGTCCCTTTCGCAGAGCATGGCTCCAAGACCAAGGAACAGTAAAGGTACCAATATGCCACTTACGACATCTAAGCCCATATAAGAAAATGAAGTACCTTCCAGATAGAAGAACGAAGTACCTTTAGTGGAGTAGGAAGTCGTCTCAGGACAGAGGCACGAGGGCAGGAGCTAGACCCTATGGCTTAAATGGCAGAAATGCTGAAAGAGGGAAGGACCCAAGAAATCAAGGATAACGCCCCCCCTGTGGTCAACCAAAATAGAGCCTAACCAAAGGGAGGGTCAGCAGAAGGAGGGGGAGCTAGCCCCCAGTATCTCATGCTAGTAGATGTTAATGCCCTTTTAGAACAAGAAAGGGAAAAGCTCTCGAAGATCCCCAGGCAATTTTCTTGGGATCTCCCATTCCCACTAGAACTCCTTGGCAAGCCTTATCCCAATGAAGTTCCATCCTTTTTATGGAAGAAATAGGAGTGTTGTGGAACACGTGATTAGGTTCATTCACACCATGGGCCCTTACGCAGGAGACAAGGAGCTATGTCTAAGAGAGTTTGCTGAGTCCCTAGTGGATAGAGTATATACATGGTACACCACTTTGAGGCCTGGGTCCATCTAAACTTGGGGCGAGATGATGGAGATGTTTTGTGCAAAGTACTATCTAGGTGAAGACAAGGTTACCTTCCAAAGCCTTCAGATGGTAAGGCAAAGGCTTGGAGAGGATCTTGTCCTGTTCATCAAAAGGTTTGAAGACGTTTCTCTGGACTGCTATGGAAACCATAAAGAAAAAGAGCTCGTGGAGACCTGCATATCCAACATGCACTTTGATTACAGGCTAAGGAACCACTTGTGATCCTATGTACTACAGAAGAATTGAACCATGTTTTGGATAACTGGATTGGAGACAGAATCGTTAGGTCATTCACTATATTTAGACCACCTATTGAGGAAGAAAGAAAGAATCCACTGTTTTGCAGAATTCATAACTATGTCAAGCACACTACTAAGGATTGTTGGACCCTCCGTAGGTTTTTTCATAAGAAGCTTAGGGAGGGGACCATAGATCTCACTCAGAAGGAACTCAAGGTGCAAAGGAACCCTTTACCCGATCACAAGGGGAAAGTAGTGGTGGCTATGGTGATCCATGGAAACCTAGCGGAAGCAGAAGAGCCTGAAGTATCATTCCATCTAAACATAGTAAAAACCCTTCAGAAAAGCCCTAAATTCAGAACATTATTCAATCAATTAGGATTTGGGCTAGAAGTGAGAAGAATGGCCAAAGAATCCCTCATGAGTATAACAACAAATTCAAGAGTAGATTGTTTTACAGCAGAATCTCATGACAGCCGAGCTTACATGGAGACAACCAATACAATAACCTTCACTGATGAAGACATGAAATTTGAACATTCAGATCATCGTAAACCCCTTTATTTAATGGCCACCATAAACAGTGTCCAAATCAAAAGAGCATTGGTAGACACAGGGGCATCACTCAACCTCATAGTCTTGAGTACCCTAGAAGCCGTGGGCCTGATTATCAGGAGGATCCTAGGGGCTCCCATAGAGATAACAGGATTTGGAAGATCAACAAAATCAACTGAGGGATATGTGCTGCTAGCCTTAAGAGTAGGGCCCCTATAAGGGTAGGCCCAATACTAGTCCTGACCAGATTTCATGTGATTAACTTAGAGGTTTCTTACCATGTTCTGTTGGAATGCCCATGGATTCATAAGCATTGCCTTATTCCATCCACGTACCATTAATGTGTTAAAGGGAGATTGAATGGGAGGCCCGTAAGGATCCCTGCCAACCTGAACCCCTTCTGCAAAGGAAAAGTGAACTTTGTGGAAACAATATTTTATCACGAGTTAGTACCAGATGATGAAAGCCCCAAACCAGAGACTCCAAGAGCACCTATCTTGGAAGAATAAGAAGGAGGGGGTGCCCATGACCTGAGGAACCTCTTCGATAGAAAAGGCAAAAGAAAGAGACCAGCTCTTCAGGATCCCAGGAATGAGTGATAGTACGAGAGCCCAGAGGAAGGCTAATTTATCATTTATGAAAGTGCGTGGGGCCTGAATGTATTGTGCAGGAGGGTCCCGAACCACCAGATTGTATGATGGCTCAAGAAGAAATCCTAGAGGACCCAATAAAGGAAGCACAAATCCAACCTGAGGAGGAATTGGAAGAGATAAACTTGGGGGTTGAGCTGGGATCCCAGAAGCCTGTTTTCATTAGCAGTTAGTAAACAACACCATAAAAGAAGCAGTTAGTGGCATTACATAAGAAATATATGGATGTGTTCGCATGGACATACGATGAGATGCCTAGTCTGGATCTAGGACTAGTGGTCCATTCTCTTAATGTAGACCCGGGAGTCACGCCGGTAGTCCAATTAGTCAAGGTCTTTCACACTGATATAGAGGCTCAAATAACTCAAGAAGTCAAGAAGCTGTTGGCAGCTGGTTTTATCAAGCTCATCCAGCATTCCAATGGCTTTCCAACATAGTACCTGTGAAAAAAAAGAATGGCCAAATTCGGTGTTGTGTGGATTTTCGCAATCTAAACAAAGCATGTCCAAAAGATGAGTTCCCCCTGCCTAATGTTGACCTCCTTGTAGATTCAGCTGCAGGGAACTCCATGTTTTCATTTATGGATGAATATAATGGGTATAACCAAATTTGCTTGGCTGCCAAAGATGCAGAAAAGATAACATTCAGGACCATAATTGAAAATTTTTATTACACTGTGATGCCCTTTGGCCTTAAAAATGCAGATGCCACATACCAGCGAACCATGACAACTATCTTCCATGATATGATGCATAGGAAAATGGAAGATTATGTGGATGCTATTGTGGTAAAGTCAAAAATCAGGGCAGGACACTTTCAAATACTTGAACAAGTTTTTGAAAGGTGCAGGAAATACAAACTACACATGAACCCCATGAAGTGTGCCTTTGGAGTATCTGCTGAAAAATTTCTTGGATTCCTAGTGCATCACAGAGGCATAAGTATGGATCTAGCCAAGGCCATAACCATTGTAACAATGAAAAGGCCTGCAACGGTTAAAGAGATTAAAAGTTTCCTAGGGATGGTCTCCTACATCAGAAGGTTCGTGCCAGGATTAGTTTCGGTCACACGCAATTTAACCAAACTGTTGAAAAAGGAGGCTGAGTTCACTTGGGGAACTGAACAGCTGGAAGCCTTTCAGAGGATCTAGCAGATTATGAATCATCTTCCTGCCCTACAAACCCTAGTACGTGGGCAAATCCTGTTGCTATATTTAGCATCAAACTACTAAGCTATAGGAGCCCTGCTAGCGCAAAACGATGGTGATGGGAATAAGCAACTCATTTATTGTGTGAGCAGGACACTTAAAGATACAGAGACCAAGTATTCCAGGATAGAAAGAGCGCGTCTAGTAGTTATCTACGCATCTCAAAGGCTAAAACGGTACTTCTTAGCCCACCAGATCCTCTTAGTAACCAAGTCACATCTCATAAAAGCACTCATTCATCAGCCTTTCCTAACGAGAAAAATAGCACAGTGGCTGGTCTTACTTTCTCATTATAACATCGGCCTCAGGACCCCTAAGGCTGTCAAAAGCCAAGCCATAACAGATCTGCTAGCCTAGTTCCCAAGGGGAAAAAAGTGTTCACTAAGCGAAGTGATCCTCGGGGAGGTGGTAGTGGCAGTGGTAGTGGCAGAACTTCCAGGAAAGAAGTGGACAATGAGGTTTAATAGGTCAACAACAACAACTTCAAATGTCTTGGGAATTGTGCTAAGTTGCAAAGATGGGGATACCATGCCATTATCTATCAAGCTTGGGTTTTCCTGTTCAAATAATGTTGCTGAATACGAGGCATACCTGACTGGGCTGGCCATAATGCTCAGCGGGTTTTAGGAGATTCCAACCTCGTGGTCTCCCAAGTAAAGGGTGACTTTGCACTAAGAGAGCAAAGTTTGGCAACTTACAGAACTTGGGCGCAAAGGGTGGGGCAAAAATTCTAGACCTTTAGTGTGGAGTACACCCAAATGAGTGAAAACAGGTTTGTTGATGCACTAGCCACCCTAGGATCTCAGATACCATTCAAAGGAAAGGGTACTTTAATAAGAGTAAGTAAGCAGGTGTGAGGGTCCTTTTTCGGACGATGTCGAGGTCCAAGCGAAAGCAAGGACCTTGGGCCTTTTAGTTGTTGTTTTAAGGGACTGAACTTGGTTCACCACAGCTAAATAGGCTGGTTACGAACTAGATGGTGCACAGAGTAGGAATCCTACAACATATACATACTAACAAACAAGAAATATATGCATTGAACAGTAAGAACAATAAAGGGGGGTAATGTGATAGAAAAAAGCACAAAGTAAACGTTAGGGGTCCTCAATATACTGTGTAATATTTCATTAATTTCTCAATTATGTAATACATCATGCCCACTAGGACGTATCACAAGGTCCAAACAAGTTCAAAAATCATAGATATAGATAGCACTTTAGGCCTCTATAACTTGCAAAGTTTGAATCCTTTTGAATCTAAGTATATTCTCTAGTGGCTGTTTGAGGATACCTGGTGGTATTTTCTTACTTTCTTTGAATTTTAACAGAATTTTCTTAATGACTATACTCTAATTCACTGTTGCTAAATGCCTCATCACTGTTGGCTGCTTCTACCTTTTATAGTGTATTCTAGGATTCTAGAGTACCACTGATTCCCCCTATTTGCTCTCTGGGTATCAGAACCAATGTTGTGCCAACAACATTGGTGGCTGGTCCCTTCCTTATTTTTCATAATTTTCTCCTTTTGGTGCTTCTTCCCCAAAAGTCCCCTGTTGACTTTCCATTATAGGGCGTCCTTAAAAAGTTGACCTCTGGTCCATCTTCCTTCAAGGCCTTTTACCTTTTTCAGACTCAACTTTTGTTTGCCTTTCTTCTTGTCATTTTTTCCAAGTGAGCTGATTCCTTTCTGCCAGGTTGAAAGTCTTCCCAGCTACTTCCCTTCATGGTTCTTCATTTTGGGTTCCCCGAGGTACCAGCCCCTTACTCATGAATCATTGGTTTCCAAGCTCTCTAGTTCTTTTCTGCATCATTAGGGTGGCTAATAGAAACGTATCTATTCTCATTCTTTGTGTTTCTTAGCACTCCTTTTGAGCTGTCCTAATCTTATCCTGGCTTTGATGCACAACCCAAGGATCTCGAGCCCCTAGCTGTCCCTAGGTATCCCGGTCCAGTTTTTACGACTAGACTATCTTGGTGATTTTTCTCCCTTGGCAGGCTAGGCTTTTTCCTTCTTCACTTCATTTCATGAATTCTAAGGCCTATCCATTCGTGGGTCTGGTTTTTTCCCTAAATCCCTTAATAGAGTTGGGCCTACCATCTTTTTTTCTTTTTTGCGGGCTTAAGTCTTTTATTTTCTCATGGAGTTCAATTCTCTATTCCACTTTGGCCTTGGTGCAACATGGTGACTTTTTTAGACCTCAACAGCAGGAACATTCTATCTTAGGAATCCTCAAAAGGATGTTCCCTGAGGAACCAGAACAGAAAGATTGGAGAAATGAGGTAAGAGGAAAAATGGAAAAATTGGGGGCATGAAGGAAGCATCAAAGAACTAAAAAGATTACACTTTGATAGAAGGAGAGCTGTACAGGAGGCTGCCCGAAGTGATCCTATCCAGATGTATCAACGAGAAAGAGGGGAAGCTGAGATTCGAAGAGTTACATAGCCAGATTTGTGGGATTGCGGGAAAAATTAGCCTATATAGAAGGATGTAGCGCATGGGGTACTATTGGCTAAATATGAAAAAAGAGGTTGCAACTGTACAAGAGGAATGTCAAAGGTGTCAACTTTCAATGGACAAAGAAGAAAGTTATGCTGTGTTTGTGACGACAGATTAGAGCACTCCATTTATGGAATACTTGGCTCAAGGGATCTTACCAACTAATAGGACATTGGCCCACCAGTTCAAGAAACTTGTCATTAGATACTTCTTGCAGAATGGAATCTTATTCAAAAAGGGGTACAGCAAGGATCCCTTAAAGTGCCTAGGGCCTAGGGAAGCTAGAGAAGTAGTCAATAAAGTCCACTCCAATGACTGTGGAAGTCAGCCAGAGAAAAGAAGGCTCTATAGGCGGCTGTTGCAGTTGGGATACTACTGGCCTACAATGAAAAAAGGACTTCGAGGATCTAGTTAAAATGTGTCATGCATGCCAAGTACTTGGAAATGCAATCCATACTCATCCAAATGTGCTGCAAGATATGACCACACCATGACCTTTCCACACTTAGGGGCTTGATCTTATAGGACCCATAAACCTTCCTTCCAATGGCCATATATGGATCCTAGCAGTCATCGAGTATTTTACCAAATAGGTAGAAGCTATCCCTTTGAAAAAGGCCATTGGAGTAGCTGTGACAAACTTCATTCGAGAACACATTATCACAAGGTTCGGGACCCCCAGACAATGGAACCCGATTTATAAACAAAGACATGAAGAACCTGATTGAGGTATATTACATAAGCATGGAAGGTCCACACCATATTATCCACAAGGAAATGGTCAGGCCAAGACTACTAACAGGGTCATACTGTAGATCCTTAAGAAAATGAAACATGAGTATGGAGGAAAATGGAATGACCATCTGACAGATGTACTCTGGGCATGTAGGAGCTCCTTGAAGACAGGCATGAGATTTTTACCATTTTCCCTAATTTTTGGGACAGAAACCATCAGCTGGATTCAGCCCCGTAGAGCTAGTCATTCCTACGCCAAGAGTAGTGCTCGAATAAATCTAAGAAGGCACAGATGGCACGAATAGTGAAGGAAGGTTGGCAGATCTGGAAGGGTTAGAAGAAGAACGAGAAGTGGCTAGAAGGAGAAGACAGAGGTACCAGCAAAGGATGGCTAAAGCATATACACAGACAATACACCCAAGAGCCTTCACGGAAGGGTAGTTGGTATTAAGAACAGCAGAGCATGTAAGGAAGAATGTCCTAGGACCCTCCAAATTTGCTCCAAAATGGGAGGGGCCCTACATCATTAGGGAAGCCCGCGACAGCGAATATTACTACCTCACAAAGGAAGATGAGATTGCCTTGATGGACCTTATAAACGGGAAATGGCTGAAGTAATACTATGCATAAAAAGAAAGGGGAAACTTCAGTACACCAAGAACCTTTTTTTTGCCACTCACCAATCTGCTAAGTGTCCCGTCACTCTTTGTTTTTTTCTCTTTTGTCATGAATTTTACTTAGTTTTTTTTAAAGGAACCCATGATAGAAGGACATCCAATGATCCTTACTATCTTTGTCAATCCTCCCATGTTCCTTAGTTAAATGGAATCTTTTTTTTTTTTTTTTTTAAAAAAAAAAAAACAAAAGAGGGGGAAGGTAAAATCTTAGCACATGACCCAGGACCTACACCGCATTTAGTTTAAGCACATGGTTTAGGACCCTAGGCAGAAATGAGTGCTTGGGATACCTAGCCTAGTACTTGTCCCAAAAGAAAAGAGAGGGGACTGCCTGGTTCATGACCTGGGACTTGAAAAGAAAAACGTCTAATGTACCCAGCTCAGTACCGGTGCAAGAACACAACCACTAGGGTACTTGGTCTAGGACCTACTGCAAAATTTGTAGGGACCATGGCCCAGGACTCAATTCAAAAAAGAAAAGAAGAGAAGCAACAAAAAAGAAAGGAGCAGCATACACATTGTGGGTGAACCCACATATTGTTAAAAGCAATTTTCAAAAAAAAAAAAAAAATAATAATAATAGATCCACATGTTGCAAAAAAAAAAAGAAAAAAAGGAACGAGATGTCAGAAGTAGTTTTTCGAAAAGGTGACATAAAGATAAACTTAAACAACCTTAATTGTTTGGAAATAAACTTACATTTGAACTACTAAAAAAAAGAAAAAGGAGCTAAGGCATAAGGCCAATTAGTAAAGAGCCTCTCGAGGGGATTGTAGGAACAGTTGATGAAGAAAGAACTAGCTGATTCTTAACTTTCAGATCTTGCAATGCCTTATGAGCACGAGTCAGGGCCTCCTCAATAGCAGCAATCTTGGCATCAAGGTCCCTAGAAATCTTCCTCTGGAACAGCATGTAGGCCAAAGACTGTAGGTACTCCAACAAAAAGGACAGGTTAAACTTGGCTTCCACAAGATCCTACACTTCTCCTCTCTATTCCAAAAGCCTCTCCTCGGATAGGGAATCAAGAGAGGAGTCCCTCAGAGAAATCAACACAGCGCATAGGAGTTCCATTAGGATGTTGCCTAAGAATACGCCTCCCCTGAACCCACTGGTGAAGTCCCCATGAGCTTTGAATAGTCTCTCCAACAGTGGTAGACCCTCAACTGGCATGGAGAATCACAGAAAGTTGTTAAAATGAGGTCCAAAACGATGGAAATGGCTCGCAAGGAGGCTGTTGAACTCCAAAGAATCAAAGCGGTCCAAGAAAGCAGGGAATCTTGAGTCGGAATCTGAGACCATTATATTTGAAGCCTCCTCCATTGATGTATCTCCACCCCCAGGAACTGGAAAACTTTCAACCCTCTAAATAGTCTGGGGAATCCTTGCTTGAGCCTCAACAATCGGGACATTGGGAGCAGGTTCCATAACTACTTCAGTAACTACGGGCTTAAGATCCTTAGCACATATGTCAACATCTACAAAAGAAGACAATGTCAAAGGGGGTGAGGAGAGAAAAGAGGAAGGAATAAAGATGGAAGGGAAAAAGAAAGCTAAAGAACCAATATAAGCTCTCTGAGGAAGAGCATAAAGCACGTTGGAGAAAAGGTAAAGAAACCTTGGCAAAATTGCTAAAGGAAAGGAAGGATGCCAGGGGCTTCGCCATAAAAGGGAAATGGAAGGAAAGAGTACGGAAAGTGAAAAAGGAAAGATGAGAACCAAAAAAAAGAGAGAAGGATAACTAAGCAGTATACACATTCAAAAGCCTCTAACTCCAAGGAATGGTCTACTTCAGGGGTGGATTGGGCGCTAGCTTCACCTAAATGAAGCAAAGGGAAAAACGGAAAAGAACCTTTAGGGAGAAAGGATAAGGGAAATAAGAACAAATGCTAATAAAGGATGGATGAGGCTTACTTGCTCATGTAGATGAAGACGCACCTCCCAGAGACTCCCTACCCAATGCAAACTCAGTTGTGGGCTCAAGTGTCACAGTTTTAGTAGGACTAAGAGTCTACGCAGGCTTGGGATCCTGGGGACTAGGAGGCTGGAGAGCTTAAGGATCCTGAATAGCCGAGGAAATAGAAAGAGGAATGGGCTGGGCATCCTTCACTGCCTGCCTGACTTCCTCAGCCATACCACCGCTAGGGGGCTCCTTCTCTACGCCTGAGGCATCAGCAAATGGAGCTGTCACCACTTCTTTCGCCATAGCACCATCGGTCACAGGAGAGGGCACCTCAACATGCCAAGAAAAAAAAAAGAGTAAGAAGAAGTAAGTGACAAGACATTAAAATATGTATGTACACAGTACCAAAGCAAACAGTATAAGACACAAGTGAAAGAAGGTCATACCGCATCGTCATTTGGAACTTGGGCGAAGTTGGTAAACCTAGACTAGCCAGAGAACATCCAGGTATGAGGGGAAGGAGGGGCCTCGCCATGAGATACCTGAGGGAAGAATAAGCTGGGGGTGTACTAGGGATCCCGTAAAGGGAAGGCTGGGCGCTCCACAACCTCCTGCGCCTTACCCTGTG
The DNA here is from genome assembly GCF_002906115.3 of Quercus suber. NCBI lineage: Eukaryota > Viridiplantae > Streptophyta > Magnoliopsida > Fagales > Fagaceae > Quercus > Quercus suber. The sequence continues at coordinate 1,783,242 of NW_027069495.1, read as the reverse complement.
CAGACTCAGAAGAGCTTTCACCTTCAGAAGGACTGGGAGTACACTCCTTCCTTTTTTCGTGAGGAAGAAAATGCCATGGAACAACAATGCAATAGGAAACAGGAGAGTTGAGGGAGTAAAGAACAAAGGAGAAGGAACAGAAGAAACAAAAGCTAGAAGGAAGAAGATAAGGTTGAAAATAAAATATCTTGAAGTGAAAAGATAGTTTGAAGTAATGGCAATAATGGTGCAGGGACAGTTAGAGAAGACGATGTATAGAAAGATGCACCAGTTACCAATATTTAATTTTTATAAAAGAAAGTTATTGGCAGTTATTAATGAGAGTTACGGGGAACGAAAAAGGTAGATAGGAAGTTTTACTAAAACATTCAATTGCCATATTCCGTGCAAAGAGGGGAAGCTACAAAAGAAGTGCAACACGTAAAAAACTAGGATACCTAGGATAGCAGGGTAAAGCGGGATCCTAAGGGAAGAAAAAGAGGGACCTTGAAGCCAATTAAAATAGCAGGGAAGGAACTCCTATATAAATCAAGAGTCTGGTCTACTCATGCGTGGGTTATAGGCAACCCACGAGCTCGAGGGGCTAAATGTTGAGATCTAAAAAATCACAATATTGCACCAAAGCCCAAAACAGCACAAATGATTGCACTATAGAAAAAGAAAGTAAAGTATTTAGGCCTTTAATAGAGAAAAGAGGGGAGAAGCCCAAAACCTATTAAGGATCATAAGGAAGAACCCAAATCTATGAATGGGTAAGTTTCAGATCTCATGAGACAAAGAGAAGAAGAAAGCCCAGCCCACCGAGGACAAAAATTACTGGGGAGCCCAAGGAAAGAACTGGGTCGGGATACTTGAGGATTCCCAAGAGCCTGGGATCCTCGGACATACATCAAAGCCAGGGTTGATTAAGACAGTTTAGGTGGGGTGCCGAGAAACACAAGGAACAAGAATAGATATGTCCCTATCAGCGACCCAATGATGCAGAAAAGAAGTCAGAGTGCCTGAGAACCAGTAACTCATGAACAAGAGCCTTGGTACCTTGGGGAACCCATGAAGAAGAACTAAAAAGGGAGGAGACTTGTGATCTTTCGGCCTAGCAGAAAAGGAATCAGCTCACCTGGGAAAAATGACAAAAGGGAAGGTAGCCAAAAGGTGGGTCTGAAAAAAGTGGAACCTAGAAACCTTGGAGAAGGAAAGAACAAAAACCAGCTTTCTAGGACCCACAAGAACGAAAAGTTAGTAAGAGGTTTTTGAAGAAGAGATCCCAAAAGAAGAAAATAATGAGAAATAAGGAAAGGACCAGCCTTCAATGATGCTGGCACAACAGTGGCTCTGGTACCTAGGGTAGCAAATGAAAGGAATTAGTGGTACCCCGGAAACCCTAAGATGACACTATAAAAGGGGCAGTAACCAATAGTGAAAGGGGATTTTAGCAATAGTGAATTAGAGTAAAATCATTGAGAAAACTCTGTCAAAATTCAAAAAAGAGAGAAAATAGAGGGAAATACCGCCTGATATCCTCAAACAGCCACTAGAGAACACACTTGGAATCAAGGGGATTCAAATTTTGCAAGTCTTAGAGGCCTGAAGAGCCATTTAAGTCTGTGATTTTTGAACTTATTTGGACCTTGTAATACGTCCCAGTGAGCATAATGTATTACATAATTAAGAAAGTAATGGAATATTTTGCATTGTTTTAAGGATCCTTAACGCTTTATTTTGTGTCGTTGTTTACCACTTCGTTCCTTTGCTGTTTCTTATTATTCAATGCATATATTTCTTGTTTGTTAGCATGTATGTGTTGTAGGATTCGTGCTTTGTGCACCATCTAGTTTGAAATTAGCCTAATTGGCTGCAGTGAACTAAGTCTAGTCCCTTTAAATAACAAGTAAAGGGCCTAAGATCATTGTTTCTACTTGAGCTTAGGTACCGTCCAAAAAAGGACCCAAACAAAGGTTTACACTTGTGGCCATATTAGTGGTTTTAACATCAAAATAACATTCTATTTCGATATTCATTTTTTGGAGCAAGCCTTATGACACTTCTAGCCATATTAGTAGTTTTAAATGTGCAATTTTGTTAGAAAAAGTGTAAATCTCAAATTAGAATGAGTAAAAAATTATAACATTTACGTATGTATTGAGGCTAGAATAACTTATTGTAATTAATACATAATAAAAATAAGGGCAAGACTTAGGTATAGTACTTAGGTGTTGTTCTTTAGGTTCCCCTTTTAAAATTTTGCCATGTGGATCTTTTCTCATGGGATGGAAGTGTATTTTTTAGTTAAGTATCTATATGACAGAATCTTAAAAGGAAAACCTAAAGAATAACACTTAAGGTACTGTACTAAATTTTGTAATAAAAACAATATTAATGGTAAACTAAAGTAAAAGAAATGTCACTCCACCATATAATAAGTTATTAAAAAAATTTCACCTGGGTGGGACTCCATCATGGAATTGAGATTTTTGAATTTATTTATTAAAAGATGTTACAACCACAATTTATTATTATACAGCTTTTGTCACAACTTATCACATGACGAGTTGTGAGTAGTGAGTCTCCACCATTCATGACTCGCCATGTGACAAGTTATGACAAAAATCATATAATAAGTTACGTGGTTGTAGCACTATTTTTTTATATGTCAACCTAACCACCACCAAGATTGTAAAATGAGTAGGCTTCAATTAACTTAACTGGTAAAATCTCTGATGATTGAATAAGAGATTTGTAGTTCAGTTTGCGCTTACACCAAAAACTGATTAGTGTCTTGATTTGATGATAACTATTATCAAGAGCGAACGTTATCAGTTGAAATTTTCTAAAAAGAAATTGTAAAATAAAATATTTGTGTCCTGTCCACCTTCTTTTTTTTACTTTAAAAAAAAAAAAGGACATAGGAAAAAATCATACATAATTATGTGGCTTAGGCATTAAACTCAACTCTAATGAATGAGTTATAGTTAACTCAATTGGTAAAGTCTCTAATGGTTGAATAAGAGATCTGGCATTCAATCCTCACCTATACCAAAAACTAATTGATATCTTGGTCTGATGATATAAAATTATCATTAGAAGGAGGCAGATGACATAAGTTGAAACTTGAAACTTAAAAAAAAAAAAAAAAAAAAACCTCTACTGAATCAGGATTCATCACAATCCCATTCCCTATTAAAAAAAAAAAAAAAAAAAAACCTCTACTGAATCAGGATTCATCACAATCCCATTCCCTACCTAATTAGACTTCAAAAAAGACTCAACAGTAAACCAAAGAAAATCAAAACCCAACAGCAACATGTCTCTTCCAATTCAATGCCACTTCTAACTTTCCCACAAGTCTAACACACACACGCACACACCAAAATCTCCCTCTTTCTCTCTCACAGGCCTTTCTGGTTTGTATGTTTATGTATTTGTGTATTTTTGGTTTCTCTGTTAATCACACTCTTCTCTCTCTCTCTAAAATCTAAATGGTAGTTGTTCAAGCTTCGAAGCTCAACCTTCCCAACCCATCTCTCTCTTCCCCACACATAACCTCTCTTCTCTTCGACCCTCACTCTCTCTCTCTAGCTCTCATGCACTCCGACTCTTCTTTCTCTCTCTACCCTTCTATTTCCCTTCTCTCTCTAACCTCTCTCCCTTCCCCTCAAACCCTAATCCCTCCTCCTTCTTCTTCCTCCACTTTCCTCCGCCTCCTCCAAAACCCTAACCCTAATTCTCGCTCCCTTTTCATTGTCTCCGGACCCTACAGGGGTGGCTCCCAGGTTCTCCTCCGCTTCTATATTCTGCGCAACAAGACCAACTCGTTTGTTAGAGCTCGGGTCCTCTGTAATCAGAGAGGTCTCCGATTTGACGAAGAGAAATTGGGGGTTTTGGTCGATGTCAAGCATGGAGTTTCGGTTCGTGTTTCTGGCTCGGTTAATTTCTTCGCTATGTACTCTGTTTCGAGCTCCAAGATTTGGGTTTTCGGTGTGAAAACCTTGGGTGATGAGGATGAGGATGGGGTGATTGTGAAATTGATGAGGTGTGCTGTGATTGAGTGTTCAAGGCCGGTCTCGGCAATCAGCGTGTCGTTTGGGGTCTTGATTTTGGGGGAGGAAAATGGCGTTAGGGTTTTTGATTTGAGGCGGCTTGTGAAAGGGGGCCGTGTTAGGAAAGGAGACAGTTTGGGTTCGAATTTGAGTTTGAGTTTGGAAAATGGGAAATTGTTGAATGAGAAATCGTTTGAGGAGGGCCGGGGAGGATTGAATAATTTGCGTTTGCCAAATGGCGTGATTGGCGGTCATTATGCAAAGTTTGTTGCTGGAAAAAGTGGTGGTGAAGGAGCTCAGGAGTTCACTTGCAATGGTTACTTGGATGGGGGGATGGATAAGCATTGCGTTTCTGGTGAGTTCTGTTTGGTAATTTGGATTTGAATTTAATGTTCTTTATATTGCAACTGTGAATGTCGTTGATAAATATGGAAAGGAATTGATTAGCTTTTGTTGAGTAAACAGAGTTTTTATTGTAGAACTATTCGGTTGAGATCATTACAATGTGAGTGCTCAATATACTGTAGTTAGCTTTCAGATTTGGAAAGTAAATTTGAAGAATGATGTTAATATTTGTGTATGTATGGAAATGAAATGACCATAGTTAATAGTTAATAGTTAAAAAAAGTGACTTAAGTTGCTTTTTTTTTGGTATTATTTTTTGCTTTTAGATGCTCTAGATTTAGAAGGTACATAACATTTTTAGAAGCGGTGCTAGTTATGTACAACATTTACAAGTATTCTAGAAGTCTATGAAATGGTATTACTTGTTAAAAAAAAGTTGATGAAATGCTTAAATGAACCTTATGGAATGCCATGATGGTCAAAATTCTAGTGTAAAGCTTCTCATTTTCATTTGTTATCAAATTGGTGCTGTGGAGTATCCATTTTTACAGCAATTTGGAGGTATGCAAAAATGAGAACTAGAAAAACTTATGGAAATATAAGTCGGTAGTGGCTATTTTGGGGCTCCCAACCCTTCGAATCCCCCTAAGTGTCCCTCATTGCCTTTGAAATTGGTTTCTTTTGAGTTTTGAACATTCAATCCTTCAAAGTATATTTTTGTATGCTAAAATCCTTCAAAGAAGTTTTGAACTATCAACTATGCTAGAACCCCTATTCGCAAATGACCAAAACTTAGGTACAGTACATTAGTTTACCCAATTAAATTCAAACACTTGGTTACCTTTTCCAAGAATGAATAAATTCAATGCAGCTATGTGTTTGAATTTAATTGGGGAACCTAATGTGCCATGAGCCTTGTAGCTCAATGGCACCTCCTAGTGTTTTCAACGGAGACGCAATGGTTCAAATCCTTCCTCCCCCATTGTAACTATCGAATTGGGGAACCTACCATCTAGAGAGAGATACTACTTTTGAAGCTAAAAACTTGTAAAAAAAAAAAATCAATTGCCTATTCTTACATTTGAAATGACATGGAATTATTCTTGATGTTCTATTTTGCTATCATCATATACATCCAACACAATCTTCCATACGTGATTAAGATGTAATGGGCATTCTTTTCCCTTACCACATCTAAAGTTCTGAAATTGTTGCAATATCCATGGATAGACTGACATAATTTCAGCTGGAGAGTTGCAACAAACTTGAGAATTGGGTTAATCTAATAAGGCTTGTTATCTTAGAAAATGTATCCCTTCCAACATATCTTGCCTAAAAAATTCTCTGGAGATGGTGCAATGTAAAGCCAGCAATATTTCCTTTAAAATATTTTCCTTTTTTTTGTATTTAGATTTGATAAGGGTTTTTTCCCTACTCATTGGGACTAAGGTTTCGTTGTTGTTGTTGTGTACTAGGGCTTTACCATTTTTCACTTCAATGAAATTATTATTACTTATCCAATTAAAAAATGAAATCTCACCCTGACATGGAATGACCTGATTTTGTGTATCGATATGTGCCTCGCACTTTGAATTGTTTTGTTTTCTTTTCCTAGTAATATTCTACTTTGAATTTCTGTTAGAAAAAAAATACTTAACCAAAAACTTGAATCCAGTCACTGAAAATGGTAGAAACTCTTACTCAATGCTCTTGTATAATTTTAGGTTGTCCTATGTAAATTTCTTTATTGTATCACTATCAAATAATCAACTTTGGTTATAGTGATGAACCTATATAACTAACTTACTTGATTGCTCTTTTTTTTTTTTTTTTTGGGTCTATATATATTAAAGTATGCTAATTATGAACACAGTAGCCATGTTGATATACTTTGTCATATATTTTTTTAGCATTTGACAGTGGAATTTAACATCTAGAAGCTTAACATTGTGCAAGAAGTATATGAGTGCATATAGCTTAATTTTATATCATTTTCATGCATTTTTATCTTGACTGCTTATTTTTGGTTAGAGCTTTAGCAATTCTATAGTCCTTGACCTATACAGCTCTGGGGTAGATAAATGATCTAAAACAATTCTCAGTGCAAGACGTATAGGATTGTCTCATTATTAACAAGCAAAGAATTTGGGGGCTCTAAATCCTTTACAGCTTGTAGCCAATAAGCTCTAGCTCAAATGCTACATCTTCCCATTGTAAAAACATGGTGGAAGATAAGGTCATGTATTCAAGACTCGTTGGATGTGCACCAGTATAAGAAACTCGTACATATTGCAGCATAAATGAGATTCTCAAAATGATAGGCATGATGGGTTGATTTCAATTTTCAAATTGCTGGGCCAAAACAACACTTATCTCAGTGGTCAAGTATGGCTGGAGAAGGGTTAAATGGGCTGGCACTCATAAACCCAAAGTAGTGAAGGGATTGGATCCTAGTAGGTAGCTACGGACTGATACAAGCCCAAAATCAAAAAGAAAAAGAATTAGTAGCCTGACACAAGAAAATGGAAAGGGTAGCCTGACACAAGAAAATGGTTAGATCCTTCAGTTTGGTGGGCAGCGCACCACAAACAAAGTCTAATCTTCAGGTTGATGGGATTAGGAATTGGGGGGCAGAGTCAAACAGAGGCTGAGAAGGTTTGATTAAGAAGTTTGGGGAGGCAACACTGGAACTCCTTTGTTAGTGGTTGGAATCACCTCGCTTTCAGCAGTGGATGCCACATTTCTATTTTAAAGTATTTGATGGTTCCTTTTGGTGGATTTGAGCCCCAAGCATTTATTCGTGAATATTTAGAGATGTGCTAAAGCAAAGCTTGGGGAAAAAAAAAATGTAACTACTAAAGGTAAGTAAAGCTTTGAAATATGGAATCCTCAATCAATCACTATGCAAGGAGGATAGGGGTTGGTAGGAGGCCAGAAAATTGATAAATGGTAGGGCTCCTTCAATAGTATCAATGAAATCAAAATCATCTCTCGAAATATTTGAGGGATGAATGACCCTAGGAAGAGGGTTATAGTTAGAAATTATATGCATGAAAGGAGAGGTGATTTGGTGTGCATTCAAGAGACAAAAGTGGTAGAAATCACTACAGGCATGTGGAGAAGGTAGCTCTCTGGGAGATACTCCATTTCATGTCTGTTTCAAAATGTGGAGGATAGCTTTGAACGGTTGTTCTTGGGAGTGTGTGGTCCAAATGATGATCAAGAGCAGATGGATCTGTGGAATGAATTAAAAGAGGAGGCAAATAAGGCCCACCTTGGTGCTTGGTTGGCGATCTCAATACCGTCCTTGTGAGAAATTTGGAGCAGATAGCCTCACTGCTGTAATGATGGAATTCTCAGTTCATTGATGAGTTGCATCTTTTTTACTTTCCCTTGGAGGGAGGAAATTTTACATGGTCAAACAGTTGGGATGTGCTGAATTGATTGATTTATCCATTTGATGTCCCAAATTGTTAGATTTATGGTTTCAATTAATTGGGAGGAGCATTAAAATCCAAAAATTATTACTGAGAATGACGTTAGATCACTTTTCTATTTTGTTGGTTTGTGGTGCGATGTAAATGAGTAAAGAGGAAAAGGACGGTTTTACTTAAAAAGATGTGGTTGAAGGTTGAAAGCTTTATGGATAGAGTTCACGTGTCGTTGTTGAGTTATGATTTCCATGGGTTGCCCAGTTTTGTGTCAAAAAATTTACCGGCCTTGAAGGACTGCTGAATTTGGAAGAGAGAGGTGTTCGGTAAAGATTCAAAGGATGATAGACAAAAAGGGAGGAATTTAAATCTAATGTGTAAAGTAAGTCAAGAGTATTATGGTGGAAGGAAGGCTAGAATAAGACTAGATTCATTGACTGATTGGCCAATTTGCATAGAAGAGTTAATTTCATTATGGAGAAATTATTGATAGTCTGCACTCCAATAAGCTTGTTTTGCACTGAAATAAGCTTCGGGTGAAGGAAGAAGTTGTTCTCTTCTATAGAGGCTTATGTGCAGAATCTATTAAAAGGATACCAAAAGTAGAAAGATTGCATTTTTCAAGTATTGATGAATACTCAAGCTGATAAAGGCCATTTGAAAGGGAAGAATTTTTCGGGGAACTTGAGGAAATGGCTGTTGACTAGGTTTTGGGGTGAGATGGCTTCACATTGGCATTTTTTAAACGTTTTTGAGAGGTGTTGAAGAAGGCATTATGCTGGTGTCAAGAGTTCTGTAATTATTTCAGGTTTGGGAGGTCCATCAATGCCACATTTATAATGTTGATTCCTTAAAGAATGGAGCTACGAAGCTAAATGATTTTAGCTCAATTAGTAAAACAAGAAGAAGAAGAAGCCTTAATCCCAAATTTTTGGGGTTGGCTATGGATTCTCAACATATTAGTTAGGGTTGCCCGCATGTATTCTTTTCTTCTATTCTATTCTATCCGAAAACATACTTTTTGTTATTTTCTTAATTGACATGACAAGTCTTTTTTTTTTTTTTTTTATATATTATTTCTACTAATGTTATTTTGACATTTTTTCTTTCCCTCAACTTGGATCAACTCACTCTTTCTTACTGTTGCATTAATTGTTCTTCATTGAATATGATCAAACCATTTCAAGCGACTCTCCCTCATCTTGTCATCAATAAGGGCTGCTGCTATTTTTAAGTGAATTTCCTCATTTCGGGTCCCATCTTTCCTTGTTTTTTTTTTTTTGATAGGTAATAAGACTTTTATTGAAAAAGTGAGCATCATGTTCACGATGGTGAACATGATGAACAATGAAACAAATACAAGAAGATCAAGAGCTAAAAGAAATAGAAACTAAAAAATCAGCTACAGCAGTACAATTCGTACACCCCCAAATACGAGCCCAAAGAAACAAAGTACGAAGAAGTAAACATTTTATGTGCTCCAAAGTTCTCGCCTTGTCTTCAAAAATGCGAGCATTACGTTCTTGCCAGACTAACCACATTAAACATGCCGGGACCATGTTCCAAATGATTGAAAGATGCTTTCCAAACCAGTTTCTCCAAATAAAGAAAAAAGATTTCACTGACCTTGGCATGACCCAATGGATCCCAAACACTGCAAAAACTTCACACCATAAGGCATAAGAGAACTTACAATGAAGAAGAAGGTGGTCCACTGATTCCCCATCACAACAACACAAGCAACACCGATTAACCAAAAACTGACCTTTCTTAATAAGGTTGTCAATGGTGAGTATACCATCATTAGCTGCTGTCCATAAGAAAAAAGACACCCGTTTAGGCACCTTAGTACGCCATATACACTCCCAAGGGAAGGCATCAGTAGGAGGACTAGATAATAGCTTATAAAAAGAGCGCACATCAAAAACACCAGATGTAGTCAATCTCCAAACCAACTGATCATCCCCCTCACCCCTTGGCATAGAGGAGTAAATAAACTCAAAGAAAGAGTAGACAGTGTTTGCTTGCCAATCCTGAGGACCATGCCGAAACAATAAATTCCAACTCCTACCTCCTTCTGAATTTGTTACAACCACGTCAGAGACACATGCTTCTTTAGAAACAGAGCAGTTATACATGGAAGGGAAGAGTTCCTTCAAAGGAGTAGGCCCACACCATGGGTCATGCCAAAAACTAACACGGCTGCCCTCCCCCACATTAAACAAAATCTGGCTAAAGAATTTCTCTAATCCTTCATTGATGCTCCTCCATATCCCACACCCGTGAGCACCTCTTACCCCTCTAGTGCACCAGCCTCCTCTTGCCTCTTCATATTTGTCTGCTATAACCTGACGCCATAATCTATGATTTTCTTTCCCAAACCGCCACAACCACTTCCCAAGCAAAGCCTTGTTAAATAGCCCAACACTCCGGATTCCCAAACCGCCACATTCAACTGGCAAGCATACCTTATCCCAAGCAACTAAAGGATATTTAAAAACATCCTCTGAGGCCCCCCAAAGGAAATTCCTCTGAATTCTTTCCTTGTATTTTCACTTATCCCATCTTTCCTTGTATTTTCACTTATATATCTTAGCATTCACATTTTATCTACACTCGTTATATGAATATAAGTAACTACTCATCATTCAGTACCATAGAGCATAGCTAGTTGTATGGTAGTCTTAAATTTTTTTCCTTTAACTTAATAGGTAGTCTGTGATCATACAATACTCCTGATGTGCTTCTTCACTTTATCCACCTTGCTCTTATCTTATGATTCACCTCCTCTTCAATCTCTCTATCTTTATGAAATATTGATCCAAGATTTTGAAAGCTCTTACTCTTTAGTATCTCTTGACCATCAAGTCTTACTGCCATTTTGTCTTTGTTTCTACTTTTACTAAACTTACATTCCGTATACTCTATTTTGGTCCTACTTAATTAAAAGCCTTTAGATTTAAAGCGTCTCACCAAATTAGCATTTGCTAAAATTATATCGAAGGTTTTTGCAATCCAACCATTCTATTGAGGATCCATAGCTGATCCTAAAGTTTTAGAACTAAGGCTTAGTTGTTGTTCTTTTTGACTAACTCAGAAATGTGATTGACCACTTAGTAGATAGTACCATATTCATATGATGCTTCTGCTTAAGGTAGACCGATTTTGGATTCTGTTCTTATTGCCAATTTGTCTTGATAATAGAACTTCAAGACGCAGACAAATTTGTAAGCTGGATGTAGAAAAATCATTTGACCATGTAAATTGGGACTGGTTGTTGTATTTGTTAGAAAGATTTTGGTTTGGAGAAAAGTGGATTCATTTGTTAGAAAGATTGTCTTGTTACATATACCTTATGGATTTTAATGCTTTAGGCTTTCAGTATTCATTGGGTTATGCTAGGAACGGTGGCGGGATTGTTATTTTGTTGGCATCAATGGCTTGGGAATAATACTTCAAATATTTGGAATTTGATTTCAAGTTGCTTGATGTGGATTGCTTGGTTGAAACGAATAGTCGTTCCTTTGAGGACACTGAGAAGACTTTGGAAGAGTTAAAGGTTTTATGCCAACGTAATCTGTTTGAGTGGTCTTGGTGTTGGGGTTTTACTGATTGTTATTCTCTCTCTAAGTTTATGTTTTCTCTTAGATTAGTTTGCTGATTTCCCTTTTCTTTGTTGTTTGATTTATCCTTTTCTTGTTGTTCATCATCATGAACAATTTATATTTTTACTTTCTATTTTCATTAATAATATTTCTTTGATTACCTATCAAAAAAGAAAAGAAAAGGAGTTTTGGAGATCTCTCACCTCCTTTTTAATTAATGAAATTTATGTTTTGTGAGGCAAGCCCTATTCAACCTCGATACTTCTTGTCTTGTCTTCTATGTTCAAAGGAATTTCACCTTTTCAATCTAACTCTTTTTATATAGGTGTAATAACTTCATTTATGATTTGTTCACAACTACATTGGATGTAGTTGTGAGGTTAACCTTGAAATTCAATGTTTTAAATAAAAATCATCTCATCCAGATTGACTTTCTCATTTATTACTGCTTTTAACATTGCAGTTTCTTCTTATGCTGTAGTTTCCTGTCCCATGATATGGTTTAACTGTAACTTAAAACTGATCGACTGTAGTCAAACCTCCTGTACTTACTCGTGACTACTTGTAGCAAATTTATATATTTATTTGTAAATTCCGCTGACAAATTGTTTTTTAGGTATTTTTGACCGGATGCTACCTAAGCAAGGTGCTGTTCTTTGGTTTATACATGATAAGGATGCCTCTAGATGGTAAAGCACTAATCATTAGATATAAAACTTTAATTAGGGAATATCTGTCACAATTTTTTAATCCAAATAAATCTCTAGTGGGTAGACGGGTCTGTAAAACTTGTTTCTTTGATACCTCCATGCATATGTTACAAAGATAATTCTGTAGTGTGCTGACTATTTGGTTAAATATTTCTTAATTATTCACTGAGGTTGCTTCTGCTGGTTCTTAGTAGTTGCAACTGATTGTGCATTTTAACTTGCAGTGAAGCAGAATTCAGTTACATTGAGACAAGACTCCAGCAAAGGAGGTACATGTTTTGTGGCATTCAGAAGTTATGAGGTTACATCCTTGACATCTACAGCAACACCACTGATGTCAATAAAGGCAATTTCCATTCAGGCATTGTCTCCGAAAAAGTTTCTAATCTTGGACTCAGCTGGGGATTTACACCACTTGCACCTATCCAATTCCGTCATTGGAGCAGATGCAACTTATCACATGAAGCAGTTGCCCCACATTATTAAAGGGCAAAAACTGGCTATTTTTCCTGATGTTTCTATAAGTATGGTTACTTCATTTCTTTGTCACAAATATTTGTGGATTCTTTCATGTTAGAATGCTTCATTATCAAAAGTCATTTGAATATTTATGGAATTATGATCCGGGAAGAAAAAAGGGGGGGTGTTGGGGACGTGTGCAATTAGAAATTGCTTGACCTGGAAGATAGGTTAAGGGATTGGGTTGTGGGTAGTCTGGCATTTGTGCTTGGTTTCATGTCCCAGAGAGGGAGAGGGAGAGAGTGAGAGAACATTCATATTATATATTATTCCAACCAAATTATACGGTTAAATTATAGAGATTATGTAATTAACATTTTTATGAGTAGTTTGAGTTCCCTTATTATTAGGTGAATGTGTATAAAATTATATTGTGATAAAAACCCTTTAAAAAAATGAGTTAAGGGAATAAGGATATAGGTTTGATTTTATTTAATGTCCCTCATCACAATTTTTCCTTAGCAGATGAACTCAAGGGGCTAAAGATATCTGTATTATTTTGTAGTCACCATGTTCTTTCAAGCTTGTTAGGATGTTGATCAATTATGTGGCTGCATTTAAGAAGGATATTAGAAAAAGAATTTCATGCAGTTTATGTGGTTCGTGTTAATATCAGGCATAGGCTTGGTAGTTGGTATTAGCATTCTGGTCCAATACTAAATCCGTAGTTGGGTTTGGGTCGTGACAAACATGGTATTAGATAGCACATGTTATGTTAGTCCATTAATTTTTTGATATATACCGTTTGATATGACTTTAGCCAAATAGGAAAAGCCATTGAGGTCACTCGCCACAATCTCACTGCTGTCTGCAGCTAAATGACTGAGGTCATCATTTTTGCAGGAACCCAAACTGTTTGGATATCAGATGGATGTTATTCTGTGCACATGATGGCAGCATCTGACATGGACACCGCTGTTAACGAGAATGACAGGAATGAGAGTGATGAAATGCAAATGCAAATCTCAGGTTTTTGTGTTTCCATAATTTGGTGGTTACTAATAATTATGATATGCTTTTCTCCTAGTCATTTGGACAAGACCTGCATATTTGTTTACCCAGGGTTTGTGAATGTTTTGCTTTGAAGCATTTGTCGTATTTGTCTTCTATTTTACCCTTGTTAATAGAGTTTTATAATGTTGGAAACTTGTTTTTACAATCATTTAGCGTCAATTGCTCCCTCCGATGGTTGGGTCATTTGTGCAGTTTTCCTTTTAATAAGAAATATGAATTGGCTTCTAAGTGTATGTGTGTGTGTGTGTGTCGTGGTGGACAGATGCAAATTTAATTATTTTTCTTTATTTGTCTGTTAGTTAGTCAGGCAATTTTCGCTAGTGAAAAGATTGAAGATGTTATTCCTTTGGCTCCAAATGCTATTTTGATTCTTGGACAAGGTAATCTCTGGATTTCTTTATTTAAATTATTGTTTAGACAAGAAGTGCTTTAGAATTTTAAATAATTAAAATGGCTAATTGTTATCAAATCAAATTGACCCTGAAAAGTTAAATTTGGACCTTAAATTAAAAACAAAAAAACAAATGAAAACAATATTTTTATGACATGTGATTATAAACTCAAAAATAAATTAAATTAATGTATTGTATTACTTTGTAATTTGAAAGGTGATATATCTGGGATATTTCTTGTGGGCAGCCTGAAGTTACAGGCTGTATAAAAATGCACTCCCTTGCATAACAAATTACTAAACTGCTGTTTGTGCGGTACTTTGTATTCTTATGCTCTTTTTGTTCCAACAAAAAAACATTTCTTGAAAATTATTAATTTTCCTGTATTTGGTTGCAACCTTGAAAATGAATTTGGAAGATATTATTTTGTTGTTTGGTTTACATAGAAAATCATTAATATTTTTTGTGATTCCAAATAATTATATGAAATAAAAATTTCATTCACAACATTATCGGTCAAATGTGAATAATATTTAGAGCAACTAGAAAATGCACCTAAAAAATATTTTTAAGGACACATTTATTAGTTTGCCCAAAAAAATCTATAATAATAATATTTTTAACTTTTTAATGTCAATCATTTATTATTATTAGTAGTATTATGCCGGTATGATGCAACTTATCAAGAATCATATATAAACTATTTTTTTTTTTTGAATAATATAACTAATATTGAATTATAAAATAGATAGTAAACTAAAACAAAAATTTCTTTAAATTACACGACGAAGGACGAATGAATGAACATTGTGTAAGTCCAACTTCTATAAAAAATCATAGGTTTTAATATAAAAAAAAAATTTATAAAGAACCAAAATCTTTTTAAATATCTTGAAACTTTTGATAATTTAGTTTTCATTGAAATAGTATTTTAATATTTTAAAACTTTGGTAATAGTTACTTAAAATAAACTGAAAGGGTCATACTTAGTGTACAAATCTCACTTCTACAAGGTCTGAGTCTCTGAGAAAGATGATGTGTAGCTAGGCAATCTTATCCTTTTGGAAAGGCTCATTCTCAGACTTAAAATAAACTATATTGCTAGTCTTAATGTACTTATAGTGAGTCATATGACAAAATTATGTTTTACAACCTGTAGCACTTATAGAAAGCCACATAGATATATTGCAAGCATGATGCATATTACCCAACCTTTATTATTAAAACAAGAGATTATAATAGAATATTACAATTCAATAGTTTTTTTTTTTTTTTTTGGGGGGGGGGGGGGTGGGGGGGGGGTGTTGTGGAGGACTTGAACCTTATGATGTCTTTGTTGGAAACACCAAGAAGTGGCGATAGAGCTACAGGGCTCTTTGCAATAGAAGATTCTTTTTTGATAAGTAAAAATACGATGGAATATTAAAATAATATAGAATAAATGATTAATATATATATATATTTAAACTTCTTTATACTCTTAGTAATAGAATTTTAATTGTAGTAGTACATAGTTCATCCCAAATTTTAAGAGTACTTCATTTTGGGACATCTTGAAATGGAATAGAGAACTAACAATTTGGGATGGAGGGAGTATTTTGTAAGTTTTTTTGAAAATTTGGAAATTGAGTTTCACTTAAAGCAACTATGTTAATTATTTAACGTAATTATAGTGTCGCACGACATGGAGAGCAAGAAACTCAAAAAAAATTAATAATAAAAGTGTGTTCACTTGGTTCAACCATATCATTTAGGACACAACTTTTATTATATTTTATTTATATGATATCGTCTGATTTGGACATGAGCTTATGTAATATATAATATTATTATGTTTTGATGACAATAATTAAATGATTGATCATTATATAATTTCACAATTTTCATATTATATACCAAAGGTCTTATAGTTTTACATTAACTGATTGTTTATGTTTAGATAGGTTTTGGTACTTATCAACCTATCAATAATAAAAAAAAAAGGTTTTGGTACTTATAAACAAAAATGTTTAGATAGGTTTTAGTTACAACTTATGTGAATTTTTGTTGTCTTTAGTTATTAGAGACTTATTGGAGGTGTGAATTGAAACAATTTTATTAGAATAATGGTGAAATGATTAAATTCACCATATTCTAATTTCTTCAACTTTTGAAATAAGTGGGAATTTATCATGTTGTTAAGGTAGGTGGTCCTAAGTTCGAACCTTGTCTTGCCCCCCATTTAAAAATTAAAAATCACACGTTGGATTCCACTTATTAATGGGGAGTAGTTTGGACCCACACCTGAAGAGGGAGTGTTAGAATAATGGTTAAATTCACCATTTCTTAAGAGCTTAAGTTTTTCAGGGCAGGTGATTATTTATCAAATTTAAAAAAGTTTATAGTTTTAAGTAAAAAATCTTTTTAAAATTCAGGTTTAATTTGAAACCACCCCAAATTTTTTTGAAAAGTATCGTTTGCATTAATTAAAAGTAAAAGAGGCATTAAACACTAGGTACTCCAACATCAAACACTAAAAGTAAAACTATCGAACATTTGAAACAAAGTACCAAAAGAAAAAAAAACCCGGGGCATTTATCCACTCAAGCAAAGTTTTGAGTAATAAAAGCTTCATGTCAGAGACTGAATTTTCACATTCTTCAAAAGTCCTAGCCTTTCTCTTTTGCCAAATGCCCCACAGTAGTCTCCCTATCTCTCTTAAACAAGCAATGCCGATCTATAATAATTATTCAACACTTCTTGAGGTTATTAGCAGTTAGAATTTTCCCAAAGTTACCATCTAAAGGAAAAAAAGAAAAAAGAAAAAGAAGCTAACCTTAGTTGGAATTTTAGACTTCCACAAAATCCTCCAAGGAAAAGATGAATGGGCTGTGCATTGTAACATTTTGTAATAGGATTTAACTTCTAAGACATTCCTTGAAGAACTTATCCCGAAAAAGAAAGAACAGGACATTCCATGAAGAAGGATTCTAGCAAAAGGTATCCACCCTCACCTTGTGTTATCAACTTAGAATAAAGCAAGTCCGTAAAAGCGCCAATGAACTCCAGCTCCCGATCATGGACCAGTCTAACAAAGCTAACATCACAGTCGTAATTGAAACCACCAAAAATATGGAGAAATTATGGAATTTACCATAGTCTTTAATTAAGGGTAGCCACTTGGTGCAAGGAGAATGTAGTCACTTGGTGTAGGGAGAAAATAGTCACTTGGCACAACCACAACTTCTAGGACCCAACTTTGATCATATAATATATGTATGATGTATTAATATTATCATTATCTTCCCCAAACTTAATTTATAATTTTATATGCTATATCTTAAAATTACATGGAATCAGTTTAATTTTTTTTCCCCAATACACAATTTTATTCATATTTTTCCCCACTCTTTTTTTCTCCACCTGTTCATCCCATCTTTTTGCTTTCTTACCTTTTTCTCTTCATTCTCTTTTTCCAGCCCATTCAACTTACTTAAATATATATATATATATATATATTTTTTTTTTTTTCTCTTTAACGCCTCACTGATTACTTTTCCTCCCTCAAACTGCCCTCCTTTCCTTCTTCCTTGGGTGAGTCTGACAGTGTGGGTGTGGAGTGGAGATGTGGGCAGGCAGGATGGTGATTGTGGTTTGGGGCTGTGGCTGTGGGGTGGGTGTATGGTGGTTATGGTATTTTTTGGCCTGTGGGTGGTATTTTATGGCTGTGTTCTATTTTTGAGGGACAGGCTTTATGGTGGTGGTGGGATGTGTGTGTGTGTCATGGGGTTTGGGTGGTGAATCGGTGCTGAGGATGCTGTTTTTTTTTTCTTCTTGAATGTTTTCAAGGGGCATCTTTGAAGTAGTGGCTTAGTAATGTGTTCCAGACTTTTTTTTTTTTTTTTTGGGGGGGGGGGGGGTGGGGGGGAGGGAGCAGGGCGGTGGAAGGAAAGGAAAAACCATTTCAATAAAAAATGGGTTAGTTTTTTATTGACCAACCAGCCTTTTTCCATTGTCTTGTTTTCTGCCCTACCAAACATCAGAAAATGGAGAAAACATTTTCTGCCCAAACAAATAGCGCATTAGTCTATTCTTTATCTGCCTTCTATTGTTCTTTTTCTAAAATCTTATTCTTAATTTTTTCCCCTCTGCTTTGGCAACATTATCTGGGATATTCCTTTAATTCTAGTAAGGTAACTAACAAAGCAAAAAGGGTGGCACAACCCTAGTACACGTGATGTGTACAAGAGATCACCAAAGAAACTACGAAACGCAAAACCTAGTTTCCAAAGTTAAGAGATCTAAGTATTCAACCATGGATTTAAGAGTAGAATGATTAGTTGCAGACATCCAGTTGAAAAGCAAGTATGGATTCTTTGAGCCCATCCAAGAAGATTCCAATCCGTAGAAGTGTATTCCTTGTTGGCAGACTGAAGTCTTAAGCCATACAATAATGCTTTCAATTGCTTAACTGTGTATCAAATTGTTTATGATGCGGATTTTTTATTTTTTAATAATTTTTAGTTCCTGATCTTTGCCACATGCTGCTCTCCCTCTTTCTCTTTCCCTCACTTATTGTTTTGGCTAACGTTTATTCTTGTTAACCAGGAAGCTTATACGCATATGCAATTTCCTGAAGTTGCTGAGATCCTCAGTGATTGTCATTTTCAGTGGTCAGTAGGTTGTCTAGTTTTTCTGCCCTATAATATATTTCTTCTTATTTTCATGATCTAAGCCGGTTATTTTCAGGACATCTATGTTCCAGGAGATACTAAATAATGTCTGCCAGTTTGAGTGGGTTCCCTGGATCAGTTGTTCTGTTTACTCAGTAAGTTATATATACATGTAAAATTCACTCAGATTTTTCACATTTTGTCAGTAAATTAAGTATAACCTATAAATTTTTAGTTTAAAAATTGACTCATTTTATACTGAATTTCAGTTGGTTGTCATAGGTCCTCTGATTACTATGGTTCCATTTGTCATTATGATATTAAGTCGTGAGCTGCAGTTGCCTCTTTCATATTGCGGTGCATGACACCCAAGAACACTGAGCTCTTGAAGGTATGTATAATTACAATGTTTATTATTTAATCAAACTTTCTACTGGTTTTAGAATGTGAACTTGGGTGAAATACTAACATTTTAAATTGAAATGGTACTAGAATAGTGCAATCACATTCACTTTATGTTCAGAAATACTTTTTTATTTTTTTGGTTGATAAGTAATAAGTTTTATTGATATAAAAAAAAGGGACACCCTAGCACACAGGGAGTGAACAGTCAACAAATCAAGAACAAAAATTACAAGAATCAGGAAAATCAAGAAAGGAAGAGAATGATTGGTTTCGCAAAGTAGCCAACCAATCTAATAAAGTTCCGAAGGAAAATAGCTTGAGGTTTGGTATGGATCTCTCATTATTTTCAAAACACCTACTATTTCTTTCCCTCCAAAGAAACCACATTAAGTAGTGGGGAACAATTAACCATATGCGACCATTTCTATGACGACCAAGCATGCCTTGCTAGCAAGCTAGGAGCCCCACAACAGACTGCGGCTTAACCCAACTTACTCCAAATAAACCCAAAATCATAGACCACAAATCCATAGCAACCGGATAGTGAAGAAGTAGATGGTCAACCAATTCACCATTACACTTGCACATGTAACACCATTCCAATATCCAAACCTTCCTTTTACGTAAATTGTCAATTGTCAAGCATTTCCCTAAAGTAACAGTCCAAACAAAGAATGCTACTCAAGAAGGGATCTTCTGCTTGCAAATACTTTTCCATGGAAAACAACTATCATTAGAGCCCACTAGAAGACTATAATATTTATTAACCATGAACCCCTTATTTCTATCTAGTTTCCAACACATTTTATCCTCACCAAACCCGCTTATTGTATCCTCATATATGGTATCCATGAAGCTCGACACAGCCTCTAATTTCCGAGCATGAGCACCCTTAAAGAACTTTCATCCCAAAAAAAAAAAACTCTATTAGTGGACTTCAGCATGAGCACCCTTAAAGAACTTTCATCCCAAAAAATAAACTCTATTAGTGGACTTCATAAGCTGTGCCACATTTGTCTCCTTATCTCGGCAAAATCTAAACAATTCAGGATAGGTGATTGCAATAGATGTCTCCCCACACCAATGGTCTTGCTAAAACTTCATCCTTGAACCATCACTAGGGCTGTCCATCAAGTTAGACCCGACCCACCCGACCCGAAGACCCACGGTCAGACCCAAATTGCATTACAGGTCGGATGCGGGATTGTTAGTGTAAAAAATCGGGTTTTCGGTTTGAGTTCGGGTCTTACACATATTGACCTGCAGAACCCGACCCAACCACTCATAATTTATTCACGCTGGAGCCTTTCTGTCTGATCTATTTTTGGTCTAACAATAAAATCCATTTTTCATTCTCTCTCTCTCTCATATCTTTCTCTTAAATCACTAACCCTAGCCGCCGTTATCGCCAAATTTTCCCTACTGCCATTGTCCTGGGTTGAGTCACTCTCAAACCCCACTGATGGTGGATATACTGATCTTGTGCAATCTGATCTTCGCCGTAAAACATCCTTGAATCTGCTTCAAATCTCCTCCGACACTCTAATCTTGTGCGATCTGATGGTGGTTGTACTGATATTGTGATGGATCATGTGGTGATGGTGGGGGGAGGGAGTGGTGATTGTGCGTCTTGTTCCGGTTTTGGTCTTCTCTCTCCTCTTTCTCTCTCTTCGTTTCATTCTCAGATCTGGGTTTGTGGTATTTTTGGTGCTATTTGGTTTGTCTCAAATTTGGATTTGTGGTAGTTTTGGTGTTATTTGATTTCTCTAGCTTTGGATTATGGTTGTGAGCTGTGTTTTTGTGGGTTTGATTTCTTCTGAGATGTTCTTCAAACCTGAAATCACCCGATGACTCTGACCTGCTCAACTGATGGCCTGAGCCACCGGATCTGACCCGAATGTTCACTCGTTTGTGGGTCTATTTTTTGTTCACCCGATTTAATTGGGTTGGGTGTGGGTCAACCTCAAACTCGATCCGACCCAAACCGTGGACACCGCTACTCATCACTAATATCATGCAGAATATAACGTGAAAAAGAAGGCCATCCCCTACTAATATTTTTCCACAAACCACCATAAACAGATTTGGTACACCAGCCACCCCATACACATCTCTATTTCACCTCTATCACTCGCCTCCAAAGGGCGTCCCTTTCAATCCCAAATCTCCATAGCCACTTCCCAAGCAAAGCTTCATTAAAAAGTCTTACCTTCCTTATCCCCAAGCCACCTGAAGGAGGAGTACAAACAGTAGCCCATCTAACCAGGTGAAATTTGGGCTCATCACCTAGCCCACCCCATAAGAAATTCCGTTGAAGTTTCTCAATACGGTTAGCCACAACAAGAAGTATAGGAAATAAGGATAGAAAATAAGTAGGTAAATTAGATAGAGTGCTTTTGATTAAAGTGACTCTATCTCCCTTGGATAAGTACAAACATTTCCATCCCGCTAATCTACTTTCCATCTTCTCCAAAATCGGGTTCCATATTGTCTTATCCTTGAATTTAGCACCCAAAGGAAGACCCAAATGTTTCATTGGAAGAGTACCTTGCTTACAGCCAAGGACATTCAACAATAACTCGATATTCTACATCCCTCCAACAGGAACCAATTTTGACTTGCGCAGATTTATTTTTAGACCAGAAACCGCCTCCAACCAAATAAGCACCATACGGAGAATCAGAATCTGATCTAGATCTGCATCACAAAAAATCAGTGTCATCCGCAAAGAGATGAAACACCACCAAGGATCTTCCCTCTAAATTTCCCACATGAAAGCCTTCACAGATATATTGAAATTTAACGTCATATCTATGTAGTACATGAGCAGGAAAGACAACAAACCGAGGACATTACCTATAATCTTGTAATTCAATCTGCTACACTTGACTGGAATAGCTAGATTGACGTCATTGGTTGAGGGTAATGCTAAATTTTGGATGGTTTAATACTTGGTTTTTGCTAGTATTATTGGACATTTGACAAGTCCTGTTGACGCTCACTGATGAACCTTTCTTTTTGAATTGAATTTGTGGTTTCCTTTAGGGGGAGGTTAAAGTCATAACCATCCTAAGTCCTATTAGCTTGGCAAGTGACCTTTACAAAATTATATTCAGGATTCTTTGCTCTAGCTTAAGAGTTCGGGAACTTTTTACATGTCTGAAGGGAAACTTCTGTGTGAGGACAGATCATGTGAGAGTGTTGATTACCCATGTTTGTGTCGAGGTTAATTTTTTACTGTGTAATAATTTCTTAATTGGTCCTTGCATATCCTCAAGAATATGTGATCATTAATCTCGACCTTAAGATCAATTATACCTCTCTAACATTAGATTCGCTCTAGTAAAGGGAGAAACCTTTATACCCCCTTTTTTTATAAGTGAGTAACCTTCCAGTATCCTTCCATAGCTTTGTCCCTACCCTCATGTGATTTTTTGATAAATAACGGAATTGTATTAATTAAAAAGCCCAAGTACACTGGGGGTGTACAAAGAAAACAATACATCAAACAGAAAAATTACAAAGATCTAGCATTTCTAAAACATTAGAACAAGAGAAGAGATTAAAGGAAGAACTCCACTCTAGCAAGGTGTGAAGAAGAAGAGATTTAATTTCTGGAATAGACCGTTCCTTTCCTTCGAAACATCTTGAGTTCCGTTCTCGCCAAATACACCATAGGACACAATGAGGGACAGCCCTCCATAAATCAATGCTCCGACACCCACCAAATGAACCTTGCCAACTCGAAAATAAATCTAAGACACCACTCGGCATAACCCATTGAAGACCAAATAGAGCCCACACCATAGACCATAGTTCATAAGCAATAGGACAATGAAGAAGAAGATGATTCACCGATTCCCCACTCATTTTACACATATAGCACCAATCTACAACGGCTACACCCTTATACCATAAATTTTCAGTAGTCAAAATCTTACCTAAGGAGGCAGTCCAAGAGAAGAAAGCAACCTTAGTAGGGACCTTAGACCGCCACACAGGCTTCCAAGGGAAAGAAATGTCTAGAGTAGAGGAAAGAGAGAGATAGAACTCACTCACTTTAAAATTCTTATTCCCAGTTGGTTTCCAGCAAAGTTTGTCCTGACCTTCACCATTAAGGGGCATTGAATTGATAAGATCAAGAAAAGTGTAAAAATGCTCTGTTTCCCAATCTTGGGGAGCTCTAGAAAAAAGAAGATCCCAGTGAAGCCTTTGGTTAGGAAAGGACATAACATCTGCAATAGAAGACTCCTTATTACAACTAATATTATAGAGTTCC
>NW_027069495.1:1689839-1753696 GCF_002906115.3 Quercus suber | reverse complement strand
TTTTTTTTTTTTTTTTTTTTTTTTTGTTATCATTTTCACTCACCCATAACTCATTTTGGTGAGTTTTGAGTGATGGAAACAAAAATTGAAAACAAATCCAAACAAGTGTAGCATGTGTGGGACCCACAAATTTTGAGTAATGAGTGATGAGTGGTGAAAAACACAAAATCCAAACACCCCCTTAGCTTCCAAAATATGAAAAAAGTTCACCCCTTAATCCATGTCCCAATCATTAAAGCCAGAGGCCTCCCTGTCAATAGCAATACCATACAGCCTCGGGAAAGCCAATTGGAAAGGTTGATCCCCATACCCATCCTGCCAAAATCTCACTTTATTCCCCATCCCAACAAAAAATTGAGTATTTTTGCTAAAATCCTCCCAATCCATACGAATACCCTCTACATAAACCACACCCATGAACTCCCCTACCCAGCTTAGAAGTCCATCCCCCCCACTCTTCCCCAAACTTTGAAGCTACCACCCTCCTCTACAGCCGAGTCTCCTTGTTCCCAAATCACCAAAGCTATTTCCCTAATAAGGCCTTATTGAAAGTAGTTAGTTTTCTTATACCTAAACCACCGTTGCCATAGGCCCAAACACTCTGTCCCATCTTACCAAATGAGTCTTGCTATCACCCTACAAAAAGTCCCTTTGCAACTTTTCAATTCTATTAGCTACATGAGTAGGAATGGTGAAGACTGAAGAGTGATAGAAAATAGGTAGGAAGACTAGATAACATACTCTTGAGCAGCGTCAATCTACCCCCCTTAGACAAATACAACTTCCATCATGCCAACTTTTGCTCAATTTTTTCCAGAATAGGATTCCAAAAATTGGAGGATATTTATTTACTTAATTAATCATTGGAGTGGGTTTTATGACTGAATACTATTGACCCCATTTACTTCCTGAATTCTCCTCTAATAACTGGTTGTGGGAAAGCACAATCCTTTGCTTCTTTCTTTGGTTAAAAAAAAAAGTCCTTTCCTTCTTTCTTTCTTCTTCTTCTTCTTCTTCTCTCTGGCCGAATTTGAAGTAAACAATGTGTATTGTACCCCATTACTACACATGAGAAGTTTTGAGGAGCCACTAAAGCACCATTTTTTTATCTGGTTTGATTGAAGCACCACATTAATAATTACGATTGGGATGGTTGGTGGCCAGTTATCTGTTTGAATTGGGTCACAGTGTGTACTGTACCCTGTTCCTGCACATGAGAAATTTTTAGGTTCCACTAAAGCATCACTTTTTTGGTTGAATTTAAGTACCATTTTAGTATTCTCAAGATTTGAATGGTTGGTGGCCAGCTACTGTTTGAACTGGGTCTATGGTTTTATCCTTGTACTCTTGTGTCTGCTTACTAAATTTTTTTTGATAGGTAATCAGAAAACTATTATAAATGAGAGAAAAATGAAAAATACAAGAAGTTCATGATGATGAACAACAAGAAATAAAAGAAACAAACAGCACAACAAATAGAGGGAAGTCAGGAAACTAAGGTAATGGAAGACAAAAACTCAGAGAGAGAAGAACAATCAGTAAACCCCCAACAATGGGACCACTCCAAAAGACTACGATGGCATAAAACCTTTAACTCATCCAACGTCTTCTCTTTGTCCTCAAAGGATCGATGATTTCGTTCCAACCACACAATCCACATTAAGCACCCTGGAACCAAGTTCCAAATGTCCGAATTATGCTTCCCAAGCCACTGATGCCAACAAGATAACAAACCCGCCGCTGATCTTGGCATAACCCAATAAATACCAAAGGCTCGAAGCATAAAAGTCCATAGGGAATGGGTATCAGGGCAATGAAGAAGAAGGTGGTCTACTGACTCCCCATCACAGCAACACATACAACACCTATTAGCCAAAAGGCGACCCTAAAGCATTAGATTATCCAAAGTGAGAGTTAGACCATATGCAGCTGTCCACAAAAAGAAAGCCACGCGCTTAGGAATTTTTGGTTTCCAAACACCCTTCCAAGGAAACAAAGAATTTAAAGCACCCCGAATCGCATGGTAGTAAGACTGAGTGTCAAACTTACCATCACCTTTTAGCCGCCAATAAAGAGTATCTCTCCTATCACCCTAAGGAATACGAGTTTGGATAAGCTGAAGTAGAGAAAAAGATGCAGCCAACTCCCAATCTTCAAAAGCTCTATAAAACCTTAAATTCCACACTCTAATAGTACCCCTTTTTGAAATCCACAAAAACTCAGAGATACAAGCATCCTTGACAGCTAAAAACACATAGAGCTCAGGATAGAGATCTTTTAGAGTATTATCACCAATCCACCTATCATGCCAAAAGCGGAAACGAGTGCCTTCACCCACTACAAAAGTCAGATGCTTAAAAAAGCTCTCCCACTCTTCATTAATGCTTCTCCATAGGCCACACCCATGAGTCCTCTTGCAAACATTAGTGCTCCACCCATCTTGACCCTTACCATATTTAGTGGAGATAACTCGCTGCCAGAGATGGGTAACTTCATGACCAAATCTCCACAGCCATTTCCCTAATAAATCTTAATTAAAAGGCACCACACTTCTAATCCCCAAAACGCCCATACCAACTGGAAAACACACCTTTTTCCAAGCCACCAAAGGATATTTGAAACTCCCCTTAGAAGACTCTCAAAGGAAATTCCTCTGAATACTTTCCAATCTAGCAGCCACAGCTTTAGGAATAGTAAATAGAGATAAAAAGTACATTGGGAGACTAGAAAGAGTACTCTTTAGTAACATGAGCCTACCACCCTTAGATAAATAGAGACGCTTCCACCCAGATAGCTTCTTCTCCATTTTCTCCAAAATAGGATTCCAAATGGAGGATGTCTTAAAAGAAGTTCCCAAAGGCATCCCTAAATATTTCATAAGCAAATTGCTCACTCTACATTGAAGAATATTAGCCAGAGCATCTAGATTATTCACCTCTCCAGCAGGGACAATCTCACTTTTCCTTACATTGACCTTCAAACCCGTAAAAGCCTGGAAACAAGACAACACCAACCTTATGGACAGCAGTTGTTCCCTAGAGGCATCACAAAATAAGATAGTGTCATAAGCAAATAACAGATAGGAAATACACACACCAATTCACAGTTGCCACATGAAAACCCTGAATAAGATTACACTCCTCTGTCTCTTGCATATGTTTTGACATCACTATGGAAATTTAGTATGATCTTTAAATGGATGATTGATACCGCTTGTCAAAAGAGAAAATGAAACCTGACTATATTTTGGAGTTTTTTTTTTTTTTTTTAATAATTTTTTTAAAATTTTAATATATTTTTTCTCTGAGTCTGAACTCACTTGTATTTTTAAATATGAATTTATGACCAATTGAGAATAAGAGTTTGACTTTTTGTTCTGTTCTTTAAATCTAATGTATTAATTTAATTTACTGTTGCCAAAAGGTAATTTTTTTTCTAAAGTGACAATGTGTGTGATTGAAATGGATAACAATTTTGGGTCCGTTTGGATAGCACTTATTGTTGTTGAAAGTTGCTGAAAACTGATTGTTGCTGAAAATACTGTAGCAAAATAATTTTTAAACATGTGAATAGTATCGTGGGACCCATTTTTAATATTTTTTAATAGATAAACAATGCATAAACAGTGTGTGAACAGTGTTCACTGTTCATGCACAGTAATTTTTGTCCCACAAAGTCAACAAAAGCTGGCAAAAAAATTTTAATTTAATTTTTTTTCTTACTTATCAAAAAAAAAAAAAAAAAAAAAAAAAAACGCAGGCAGAAATGCAACGCAACTAACCATGCTATCCAAACCCTCACTTTCACAGTTGATGATTGTTATTGTTTCGGAGCTGTTGCTCGTGAGCATTAACCATCATACATCTCATAAATATGACTTGTACAAACTTGCTTCATGTTATTCTCCCCATACAAATCCATGCATTGAATGGGTATTTTTTTTTTTTTTTTGGCTAAAGTGATATGGATAGGGACTGAACCCTGGGAACAAACCCCGCGGAAAGGGCAGAATGCCCTGGATTAAATTGGGTTGGTAAGTATTAAAATTAGATAATTATATGGTGTCTAAAAATTTTCAAAAATGGACATTGTTCTAAGTGGAATAGTGTCCATTCCGTATAGAAGTCAAAACATTAACATGTGACATCCTGTTTTGAAATTGCTCGTTTTCAAGGTACAATTTTTTAAAACCTCATGTTTTTCTAGGTACAGTTTTCTAAGCAACCATTTTTCAAAAAAAATGAAAAAAATAAATTCTACTTGATGGAAGGACCACTGTCCCATGTGAATGTTTTGCATGTTATGCTTCACTGCATTAAATGTTATTGTTATTGTTTTATTATCTATGTTTATGTTTTGACTTCTAGGAAACATAGAATCGTGGAAACCAGTTGGATACTTGTCATGGAGTTCCAAATCTGAAGATTGATCCTTTTAACAACTCAAAGCCACCTCTGCTGTGCGGTCTGCTTCCATGTGCTGCAAGACAACTCTGCCCTAGACGTTGAACTTGTTGCTGTCGCATTATCTGTTTCCCCTATTTCTGGAGCATGCATCAAGTCTAGGTTTGTACATTGGAGGACTAAACTATCATTCAACATGGACAGTGATATGAGACAGCATAAGTTGCTTTATCTGTTGCAAAATTGTGTCCGATTTGGATGGAACTCCATAATAATTCTTCACTATTAGGTTCAAAACTCTTGATATTTGTAAATTGTTCCCACTTTGACCCAATACGCATAAACGGGGTTGGTTACCCATAGAAACGTTTGATGTTTCTGCTTAAAATGTTGGACGTTATATTTAGTTTTCATGGAAAACATGAAACTCTAGTTGTCAATTGTCTAAACACTATGGCCTCTATTCTTTGCTATTAAGATGACTAGCATGTTTTTTATTTGGCAAGCTGGCGAGACATCAAGATGCACTAAGATCAGTGTTAAATTTGAATTTCAAATGTTATTGTTGTAATTTTATTTCGATTGAGGATTTGGTGGAATTATGTTTTCCTTTTTGATGTACTCATTGAAAGCATATTGAAAAGGGTCCTTGTAAACATAGAAGGCCTACTTTAATGAATAAAGTTTTGTATCAGAAATTATTCGATTGCTTGGTGTTGATTCCTGGCGGCGTAGGTATTTTAAGTATTTTAGCAAACTATAAGCGTGGAATTTTAGATCCGTCTTTTACTTTCTTTTCATTTCCCCCCGTGATGACCTTTTCGATATTGTCCGTCATCAACTTGGTATTATAGCATTTCAAGCTTAGACACGTTCAATTAAGCTCATGACTGGCCAAAAGAGACCGGACACATGCATGACAATTGACGTGAGCTTCCCTTGAAATTTAGAGAAAATGGAGCAAGGGTCGATTGACACTCTAAAGTGGGGATTGAACTGCTAATGGGGGGTGCCTTCTACTTCTCGATTGATAGTTTAGCTTCTAATTCCTAAACTTGCTCTATTTTGGCTCCTGACAGGACTAGGGCAATTATTGTTTAAAAATACACTCGCTATTGGAAAATAACGAAAAAAATGTACTTTGAAATTACCTTCTAACATAACTAACCAAGATGTTATTGTTTATTGAATTGTTGAAAGTTCTGACAAACTTAAAAAACCAATCAAACAACTTTAAATTCCTTTTCAACAAAATCTTGTATTGACATTGTTAATCCATTCAAGAAAAAGCAACTATTCGTTCATCCCAAATGGTAGAAACCTTTAAAAAATAACACCCAAAGAATACTGAATTTTGATACCAACTTCATAATGCTAAAACAATCGAAATCTTCAATACAATATATAATACTTCCGATTTTTTCACGAAGAAATACCTATTACATTATTTCTTAGAAACTTGACCCACATCCAAATTAACAATATCCCAATACCTAAAAGAATCAAAATATACAACACCCAGATCACATAGCTACTTTGTTGGAGAAGTTGATCAAACTTTAGCAGAAAATTGATCAAAATGATTTGTCATATATCTCCTTTGTCACTAACGAGATCAAACGACATCATTTAAGTTTAGTTGCGACCTGCTTCTTTGTACCCAAACCACCTAAGCTGTCATTCCAAAACCCAAATAACCCCCGCTTCACCCTTTAGAATTAATATCTAAGACTCATTGTAATGAAGTAAGAAAAAGTGCTCGTCACATCTATATTATATGCCAAATGGACTAAAGAATCGGAATTGAATTATAAAAGAAAGAAAATGCAAAGAGGGATGGTAAATATGAATTATAAAATAAAGGGTAACTACATAAATAGTTCCTATCATTTACACCATATTTCAATTTGGTCCTTAGCATTTCAATTGTGTCAATTTGGTTTTTAACCTTTTAGTGTTGTGTCAACTTAGTCCCTGCTATTATCTTATGGATGAAAAAGTCTGATGTGTCAAACGGTCTACATAAAAAATTAATTTATTGCCACATCATTGGACACATATACTGCCACGTTAGTTTTTTTTTTTTTTTTTTTTACCCAAATTAATTTAACCCAAATCAAAATTTCTTTTTTTTTTTTCGATAAGAAAATTTGCATATTTTATTAAACATGATAGACTCAAATTAAATCTAAAACACATATCTCCCTAAAATCCAAAATCCTTAACGGTAAGGGTGGTGGCGCCTTCTTCTTCCAGTAGTGCCTTCTTTCTTCCGGCAGTGCCTTCTCTACTCCAACAACCCCAAGTCTGTCTTTTTAAATCGCGATTTCTCTCTCTCTATCACTCATCCGTACTTCATGTTTGGCTCCCTTGAAATTCAATGATTTAGTCTTTTCCCGCTCTTAATTTCATATTATCATTTGGCTCAACTTTGTGTCTTTCGTATTTTTATACTTTATATCGCGATTTTTTTTGCTTATATATACTCTTTTCTTACTTGTTTTTTATGCTCAATCTCGCATTAGTGGAGATTGGCCCTATGGTTGTTGCAAAGTAGAAACTTCATTTTTTTTAACCGTTTAACTCTGCTATAGTCCATTGTGAATTTGTTTGGGACCATTTCTTCCCTAAAATAGAGAGAGAGAGAGAGAGAGAGAGAGAGAGCACGTGTGTGTGAAATAATAAACTATAGAAGGGGTGGATAAAACAATAATAATTTTTTTAAGACATTGCTACAGTGTTGTTCTACTATTAGAATGGCAACGCATGTTGCAAAAAAACAAATGGCATTTGGAACATCTCATATAGTATGTTTTTTGGTGTTCTCTATGCTAGATGCTAAAAATTAAGCATTTAGCATACTTGATGCTAGTACTCTCAGGTTATATTTTCTTATTATATCTTCCGCACTTGCAAAATATCAAGAAGATTAAAAAACGATAATTATACCATCAATCAAATATTTAAGTTTCAAATTTTTGTAATATTAAATTATACATTAAAAAAAATTACTGTTATGGATGAAATAACAATTTACATTCGATTTCAACGAAACTTGACATATATATTAAAAATATACAATCTATTGGTTAACGTAAATACCTAATTACCAAAGTCTCCCAACAAAACAACCTCAAATCATAAAACACCAACAATTTTTTCCCAAATTTCTCAGTCAGTCAACTCAAGACCTCCAACTCTGATTCTTCTGATCCCCGCTCCGCTTCACTGACATCGATCACAGCTGCCGACCGCTTCACAAATCACACACCAACGCTTTGTCTTCTCCACGTCTCGATCCGATCACTGTTCATAATCACACACGAGTCGAATCGGCTGAGGTATGGTCATAGATCTCCCTTCTCTAATCTGATATCTCTCTCTGCGATGTGTTGTGACAGAGGCTCGGCGTTTATTTATTTATTTATTTAATTTTCATGAAATGTCTCTCTTTTCTCTTTCTCTGATTTCTCCCTGATCTCTCGCTTCTTTCTCTTGAATTGAATTATGATACATGCTTTCATGCTGAATAATAAATGCTAGTAACTGTGACAAACCACAGCGCACATCATGCCAACCCTTGGCATAATAGTCACTCCGCAAGAACAAAGTTCTTGTGGGATGGGGGCAAGGGCCGGGTTCAAGTATCCAAGGGGGATCAGAACAAAATTGTAATTGGTGTTGTAATTGTTATTATACGTTTCACTTGACCCATCAGTATAAAAATTATAACTTTCTTATTGTGCAATGAATTATTAGCATTATTTTAATGTTTAATAAAATAAAAAAAATATTATGTGGAAGTATGGAACTAATTTTTGGTACAATAGATTTATAAGATAGGGAAATAATGAAGCATCTTAAATTTTTTTTTTAAAAACCAACCAAGTGAAGTGTACTACAGTGGCACAAATCAAGAACCCAGATTAGAACGATCTATAAGATCGGGGAGAGAAAAACAAGAATAGGAAGGCAAAACTAAACTCCACTCAAGGAGAGTACGGAAAAAGAACAACTTAATGTCAAGAATAGACCTTTCACAATCCTCAAAGCATCTAGCATTCTGCTCTTGCCATAATCACCAAAACAAACAATGTGGCACAAACCTCCATAAACCTATATTTCAATGTCTACCAAACTTCCCTTGCCAAGAAGATAACACCTCACTAACTTTATATGGCATAACCCAATGTATACCAAACAAACAAAAAACCATAGACCACAAGTCATATGCTATAGGACAATGAAGAAGAAGATGATCCACCGATTCCCCACACCTTTTACACATAAAGCACCTCTCTAACACTGCAATATGCCTCTTCCAAAGATTATTTGTAGTTAAGATCTTACTTAAAGCAGCAGTCCAAGAAAAGAACGCTACTCTAGGATGAACCTTGGATTGCCACACCATTTTCCAAGGAAAATCAATGATAGAAGAAGGAGACAAAGAGTAATAGAAGCCTCGAACCTCAAAACCTCTCCTCATTGCTAGCTTCCAGCAAAGTTTGTCATCACCAACACCTCGCACGTTCGTGGAATAAAGCACAACCAAAAAAAGATTAAACGATTCTGACTCCCAATCTTGTGGTGGATGAAGGAATTGGATGTCCCAATGAAGCCTCCCACTTGAGAAACGCATCACCTTTGACACAAAAACCTCCCTTGTTCGACTAATACTATACAATTTTGGAAATGCTTCCTTAAGAGAACAATCCCTACACTATACATCCTCCTAGAGCTTTATCCTAGTACCATCACCCACATCAAACCGAAGAAATTTAGAAAAGTCCAACCAACCACTTCTAATGGATTTCCACACACTAACACCATAGGTCCTTAACATTGGTTTGGTACACCAACTAACCCCTTCATCCCCATATTTAGCCTCAATGACCTTCCTCCGAAAGGTCTCCCCGTTCCATATCTCCACAACCATTTGCCTAACAAAGCAGAATTAAATCTTCTCAGCCGTCGAATCCCTAAACCACCATTCTGCACTGGCATACAAATCTTAGCCCATTCCACTAGAGGAACCTTAGGGGCATCAATACCACTCCAAAGAAAATTTCTATGTATTTTCTCCACACGATTAGCTACCTTTACTGGAATAGGAAGGAGAGAAAGGAAATAAGTAGGTAAACTAGACAAAGTACTCTTAATAAGAGTTACTTTGCCCCCCTTAGATAAAAACAACCTCTTCCACCCAACAAGACGCCACTGCATCTACTCCAAAACAAGGTTCCAAATTGTCTCCTCTTTATGGGAAGCACCCAACAGAAGGCCCAAATATTTCAAAGGAAGTGAAGACTGCTGACAACCTAGAATCTCCACTAATTCCTCCATATTAGGCACATTACCGATTGGTACCAATTTTGACTGCAACAAGTTAATTTTTAACCCTAACACCACTTCAAATTTGGCCAGAATCCCACGCAAAGCAGCTAAATGATGTGAGTTAGCATTACAAAAAATAAGTGTGTCATCTGCAAATAAGAGATGGGATACCGTTAGCAACGTACCGGCTAAATTGCCTACTGAGAAGCCCAAAAACTGTCCCAACATAGCAGCCGCATCCAAGATACGACTCAAAGCCTCCATGATAATATCAAAAAGGAGCGGAGTTAATGAGTCTCCTTGACGAACACCCCTAGTGCTTCCAAAAAAAAATCAATCAGAATACCATTGATTGGAATAGTAAATTTGACAGTTGATATACATCACATAATCCACCTTCTCCATTTTTATGAGAAAACACACCGCTTAAGCAAATTCATAAGAAAATTCCAATTCACATGATCATAAGCTTTCTCCACATCCAACTTGCAAATAACTCCTGGCACCCCGTCTTCATCCTATTGTCTGTACATTCAGAAGCAATTAAAACAAAATCCAAAATCTGCCTACCTTAAACAAAGGCATTTTGAGAATCTGAGATAAGACTATGTGCCACCCTTCGCAAACGATTGGCCAAAACCTTAGATGTAATCTTATACATCCCTCCCACCAAACTAATAGGATGAAAATCCTTCACTTCCATAGCATCAGATTTCTTGGGAATGAGGGCAAGGAAAGAAACATTAAGACTCCTTTCAAACACAACTTGCTCATGGAAATTATAAAGGACATTCATAATGTATGATTTTAGAATGCTCCAGCAAGATTGAGAAAAAGCCATGGAGAAACCATCTAGAGCTGGTGACTTATCACCATTGAACCCACTAACCACCTCAAACACTTCATCCTCTTCAAAAGGTCTATCCAACCACAAAGCGTCTTCCTTAGAAATTCTTCCAAATTGCACATCATCCAGAATAGGGTGATGAACCTCATTTTCAGAGTAAAGCCTTCTATAAAAATGAGTAATACATTCTGCAATGGATCCCTGGTCGAAAGACATCACCCCATCCACCTTAAGCTTATCAATAGAATTAAATCATATGTGCGAGTTGGCCATACGATGGAAGAATTTTGTGTTCCTATCACCTTCATTAATGCAAAAAACTCTTGATTTTTGCCTCCAACAAATTTCTTCCAATAGCCTCGTTCCTTAAAATTAAATAAATAATTAATGGAATGAAAACTCAACAAAAAAATTGAATGAAAAATTAAAACACTAATTTTATTTGAAATTATTTGAAATAAATAAAACATTAATGATAAAATATCATGACTTTACAAGTCAAGAAATTATTTGAATTGTTACATAGATGTAAGATAAATCCCTATAAGTAACAAAGACATTTTTGTTAGAAAAAAAATTGTAGATTATGGGGAAGTCACTTGTCACCTGCAATGTTTGATTTTTTTCAAAAGAAAAAATACAAATAATTTAGAATGTAATGGTGATGATTTAATGTTGCCATCCTCTAGAGATGATGTCCTAATTTCTAAAAATCCTCAAAACAAAATTTTGAAAAAATACCACTAATAAAAGTCGACGAGCTTACATTAAGCATGGCCCCCCTCCCCCAGGTTCGAATCTTGGTTCCGTTCCTAGCCCCACTCCACCCCTTTTACCACAAAAGTCCATGGAGAATATGGTCCTCTTATAGAACACACATCCAATAACTAATCTAATGTTGACTCTATATACATATCTCAGTAGACAGATTTAAAGTGCAACTCACCAAGCCTTGTAAGGAGAAAATCTGAACACAATCCACATTCAATATTCCAACGAGGACATTCTAAATGGAGCATAGATGATCAAATGGCTATCACTCCAAGAGTAATATGCAGAAATTGGAGGCGACAGCAGTCTGGTGATAAAAAGAATGGTGTGATCCTGCAAACAATTATAATCTTAACAAACTAAAGTAAATCTAGATAGACAGTACAGGACCAGCACCAAAACAGATACACAGTCCATGAAACAATTTAAGCCTACTGAAATAACAAACTGAGGTAGCATCAACAAGCCATCACAATCACCCAGTACGGCAAGCTGGTAACTAATTCCTTGCCATGCTTTCCTAGAACCTGTTTTTCTATCCATTGATTGGTAGGGCTGTGTTCACTTTCATCAATAAGTAGACATTCTTCTTCCACAACAATATTAGCAACCACAAGTGTCGAAATAGACAATAACATGAAAAAGCATGTATCTAGGCGAGGCACAGGAGCCTCACAAGGATTCCTTTTCCTAAAAAGAAGTAAGATGAAGGCCGTTCAATGTAAATATCTAGAAACAGAAGTTATATAGAACCACAGGTAAATCTTTAGAATGATTCTTCCTGAGATCCAACTGCATTCTAGTCTCTCTGATTCTACCTTCTGAATATATTAAATGCTATGATTTGTGGAAATAGAACTGAGTGATGTATTTCAACAGTAAAAATTGGTATTGCACTTGGCAATTATGGTGCAAGATGTGCTAGGCTGGAATGATTATATAAGGAATCATGGTGCAAGATGTGCTAGGCTGGAACAATTATATTAGGAAATCCATGAAATATCATCACAATTTCAGACAAGATTCAATAAAGCTCACCATTTGGTTTTGAAAGTTCAAACCCATCTGCGTATTGAAACTAACAAGTAACAACTTTAAGCCAGGAACTTATATGAAGTTATGAACAGTAGTGTATTCCCCAACTCTTCTGTATAACAGATCAAGAGTCAAGACTTCTTACAGCATCCTTTTCAAGCTGGAAAAATGATATAAAAATCTGAATCAACACTAGAGAGAGATAAAGAGACTGCATTACATCAAATTTTATTGAACTCATACTATAGTAGTAAGATTTATGATGAACAAATAAAAGGACATGGGAATTAACAGCCAACTGCTCTACCATTGAGCTACTGAGGAACAATGAGAGATTAGATATCATAGATTTTTAATTTTTATTCTCTACCCATAGATTTTATTTTCCTGGAGTTACAGGTATTGTGTTGGATTTCAGATTGAGATTGAGAGTTCAACAGTCTTTTATTTCTCTTTTTGTTTGGTACCTTATTCTTTTTTGAAGGAGAGAAAGCTCCTAGAAGAAGACCTTTAGCTCTCTCTTTCTCAAATTCAAAGGTGTTATGCAATTGAGAGTAACTTTGGTCGTCACAGTCCCTAATCAAATAATGATGCCTTGCTTATTAGAAATTGCTACTCCTACCAGCTTCTATAGTTTTTTTTTTTGGGATAAATTACCAGCTTCTATAGTTTGAAAGACTTGATTACTATTCTGTCTTGTGTAGCACTTCTTCCCTTATTCTCTTTTGCTTCATGAGAAATATTTAGTTGAGAGTTTTATGCTTATAAATTCCAGATTCATAAATATTGTTTTCTTCAAACTCTTGTCTAAAAAACAAACTTTTTTTTTTGGGAAAAAAAGTGGTAGTATAGGCCTTTAGTACAAATCTTTGAGCGAAACTGATGCTGAAGAGCAATAAATACTCCTGCACCTATAGAGAAATTTATAACAGTAGCCATTAAATTTGAACATTACAGTAATCGGTGATTGCACATTAACATAATAAAAACAATTTTGCAAAACATTACAGTATTACACTACAACAACATTGCATTAGAAGAAAAGTGCAAAACTTAGAGACAACAAAAGACCAACTTACATCCTGTCTAGCTAGATCAAGGCAATTATGACCATTAGAACAAGCTCATTGAGTTCTCATTTCTCAGCAGCTTTCCTGCATATAAAAAGGTTAATCGCGGTGCCTATGGTGTGAACAAAATGCTAGAAGCTTTGAGGATCAAGAAAGAACTATTCCAGAACTAAAGATGTTTTTTCTTACTTCTCTTTTTACTTGGCTGCCTTCTTTGGGTTTGGGTTTTTATTCTTTTTCCTCTCTATTAGATTTCATTGATCATTGTACTCTACACGATGATTGATGGTGTCTCTAGTATATGTCCTGTATACTTTTTTTTTTCTTTCCTAAATTACGTTATTTATCAACGAAAAAAAAACCAAAAAAAAAAAAAAATTCATTCTCATAACTTTAAAGCCTTAATCTCTTGACAGATTAAACGATTTATGAGGTAATGGCTTTGATAATTTACATTCTGATTACCTCTATCACTTCTTCAGCAGCTCTGATGAAGTTTGAAAGTTGAAACCNTGTAAGGAAAAAAAAAAAAAGTAAAAAATTAAATGCGATACATTAAGGGTCCATTTGGATACAGTTGAAAACTGAAAATACTGTAGCAAAATAATTTTTAAACGTGTGAATAATATTGTAAGACATATTTTTAATGAAAAAGTTATGAAAAGTAAAAGAGTTGTGGGTCTGTAAACAATGCACGGATGTACTGTTGATTGACAAGAGTCAGCATGATTACTGTTTATTGAACAGTAGCTGCACAGTATCTGCGTTACTCCCTCACACGCCGGAGAAAAAAAAAAAATGGAGGGCAAAACGTAGAACAAAAACTTAAATGCCACTTTCAATAGAATCCAAACAGGCACTTACAGGGGAGGTCAATAAGAAGATGCATTTTGAGTTTAAAAAAAAAAAAGTGAATCTTGTGGTTTAGTGATTTTTTTATTTCAAAATTTTCTGTAGTACGTACTAGAAAGAGAATAAAATATGAGAAATGTTACATGTACAATATTTTTATAGCACTTTCTCAACAAATTTTAGATTATAAGTTATTGTTAGTTCTAATTTAAACTCGTCACTGAAATTACTTTTTTTCTCATTAGTAACAACTAGTAACAATCTACCACTTAGGCTTTATTATTAGCGTATCATGATCATAGCGTTTCTCATATAAGATATACTAGTTCATTGCATATTGTTTATTAATATGATGAAGATAATAATTATTGTTGCTAAGATTAAATCTTAAAAATCATCTATTGTTTTTAAATACAATCAACATATGAATTATTGTTGTTAAGTGAACTCCAAGTGAGATCTAAATACAATAAAATTTTATGTATTAGTTTATTTAAAAATTGCTAAGATCTAAATAATTTTTTTTTAGATTTAAGATGAACAAATTTATACTTTTGTTGTTAGGTTTCTATTTTTCCCCCTATATTTTAGATCAAATTGGTTTGTTATTGGTTTTTTTTTTGGTGTGTGTGTGTTTAAAAAGACCAAGATATTGTCAAGATGATCATATTCAAATTCATTTAAGCTAGCTTTAAAAAAAATTTAGGTCCAAAGGGTTCAAAATTTATTTTTGGAGGATCAAATAAAAAAAATTAAAAAATTTAAAAAATATATTTTTGGCCCAGCTCAAGGGGTTCATTTGAACCCCCTGGACTGCACCTAGAGCCGCCCATGACTCTTTGTACATGTGGGGCAGGATATTATACAAACCTAGGGGAATAAGTAGGTGCCCAAAAAGCTTACGGGAGAGAGCTTATGGGGGCACCAAATTAGCACTTTTGATGATGAGTGGGTTAACTTTACCAATTATGAGAAAATTGAAGAAAGAGAAAAATTGTAAAAACCAACATATCTGTATGGGCTAGACAAATTTTGCAGCTTTTTTCCTTTTTATTTCTTCTTAATTTTAAATTCGGTTTCTATAACTTTTTAAAATCTTACCCTTTAAAAGTATTGTTTTACTTTTACAGATCTTATTACTTATACAAAAATACAACAATAACAATAACAGAGCCTTATCCTATATTTTCTAGAGTCGACTATGAATTCTCAGGGTCCGAGCACATGTGTTCTTATCCTCTGCTAATATTAGCAACTTGGTTGTTGTTGCTGAATTATGAACAAAATAAAATAAAACTATACCTAGTGCATATTTTTGCCTCCATTTCTTAAAAACAAGTTGCAATTAATGTGAGATTGTGGATCCAAAACCCCCTAGATGCATGCATATACCAACAAAAAAAGAACACATTGTTGCACTTCCAAGAATGTCCAAATGTTTCTGCCATAACCAATTTGAATACAGGAAAAGGCAACACTAAAAATACCATACAAGTTTTTTCCTTTGCAAACTATGATGCAATACAATTGAAGGGTTGTTTGCTGTTTCCAAAATCACAGTACATGAAATCTGAATAAATCCAACAATTATACTCTAAAAAAGCCTTGCTGCTTCTTAGATGAGCACTGAGGCTCCTACTATACAATCTTTGATCCCTCAAAAGGTTAAAATAAAGAAGAAAGAATCAAGAATCAAGAATCTACCTGCTGCCTTTGAGTCTACAGTCCTAGAGCCTCTCTAAATTTGATGTTGAAACTATTTTCTAGACCCTTCTTACCAACACCTACAGGGTCTCCTTTTCACATCATCGCCACAAACTCATTGTAATCTATTGTTCCATCCTGCAAAATTGATAGAAACAAATGATTATAGGCATCACACATGAAAGGAATGAGCAAATTGCTAAATAGTGGATTTCTTCTCCTTGGCAGGACTTGCACCAAATACCCGACCTAATTCCATCTACCTTTTTACCACTTGGTGTCAAGACTCATGGGCTGGCTGAGTGAAACCTACTACTCTACACTATGTGAATGGAAAGAACGATATGCAGTGCCAATCATGTCAATGTGGTCTAGAACCTAATATTTAGGCTCTTTTGCATCGAATGCAGCCATCAACCATTGCACAGAAATGGCCTTCAGGCAAAAAACTGTATCATCTTATTATTTTGGAAGATCAACAAGAAAAAATCCATATCTCAACCTCCCTCCCTGCTCCAAATGCCTAATCACCATGGTATGATAGTTTTAGCTTTATAAATTGTACTTAATTTTCATCAGAAAAAAAACCATTAGTCAAATCCAACTTAAAATGAATTTCAAGTTCTCTTGGATGGACAAATAGCTTGACCAAAGTGCTACCCTAATCAGGTTTTACTGAGTTGTCAAGGTCTCAGAAGCAAGTAGTGAAGAAGAGTTGGAAGGCCATAAAGATTGTTCTTTCAATCCTTTACCATAGTACTATTGAGAAGATATGATAAAAGAAAACACTCATGTTTTTCTGATCAACTTCTTGGATCAAATCTTCCAGGCAAATATCTTCTATGCCAAACTCCTCCTAAGCTTTTTGAATCTCATCGACAGTAATAAAACCACTTCCATCCTTATTGAAGTAGGAAAAAGCTGCAAATAGATGCTCCTCTCTCTCAATTTTGTTCAGATGCAATGTTGCAGCAATGAATTCACCATAATCAATGGTTCCACTGTTATCAATATCTGCCTGCAATTCAGTAAAACATCAGATTTAAAATATAATTCAGCAATACAACAATATTCCATAGTCTTATGGCAGCTAACGAAATTCATGCAATGAGAGGAGAGCAATTTCCCAAGTGAGCTCTCTCAGAAAGCAGTTCTAGCCACATCATTTTTTAAGATATAATAGAATGCATTGTTGTTCTCGTATATCAAAGTAATTCAGAGAAATAGAAAATTTATACCACTCGAAGTAATAGCATGCATCCCAATCATCCATGTGGCTAATCCCTCTTTATCAAAAATAACATAACATTAAGGAGGGATTATTGTTTGATTTTCATTTTCAAAACACTATCCATCATGTTGTTAGTGATATGAAGAAGAAAACACCTTCCTTCTTTTTTTTTTTAATACCCCTAGCACGTTGAAAGCTCCATTAGTCCCTAAAAACAAAAAATAAGTAATAGAAGAAAAGAAACGAAATAATGAGAACTTCCGTATCTTGTATTTAACTTTTATTAACTCAATGATAACAACAAGATCCCCTTTGTTGTCAGTGGAGGATCCGTTTCATATTTTTGAGCCTTGACTCTAGTTGGTCTTTGTTTCTGTTATATGTGTTATGTTAGCTGAGTTTTTCAGGTTTTGATGGTGTAGGTCTTGTTTTTTAATGTTCTACAGCTCAGCTGCTTCTTTGTATCTCTGTTGTTGTGATTAATGAAATTTCACATCCATTAAAAATAAAAAATAAAAATTGGAACAAGTTCACAATTATTGTATAGGCATGGTTTCTCATATGCCTATACTCATTAACAATTCTTTATGAACCTCCTCTCAAAACCTCTACTAGCACAAGCCCTCTAATTAAGACTCCACATTCCAAATCTATATCATGGAGTGGTTGAGTAGCCAAACAATATAAAATTGTTCTATGTGCAATTGCCCCAAAAAACAATTAAATTACAAAAATCTTGATTGCTATCCTTTTATTATCTTCTATCCCAATTAATGTCTCACTAATATTGCAAATGTTCTAGGAGAGTCAATATTGAATGACTGAACAAGCTCATGAGTCCCTTAGTTGAAAGTAACACACACTTAAAGCTTTAAGGTAGTAGCTTTAAAGATCTGTTAAACTGACATACTATTATTAACTTCTACACCTATATAATAAATACTACCATGGAGTAATACTTAATAGCTAAAATTTTATTTTGTAGGAAAGAAAGCGAAAAGTTATATAATCTGTTATTTTTTATTCCACTGGCTTTCAAATTTTCAATAGATTAGAGTTTAAAGTTGGGACTCTCTCTCTCTCTGCCCGGCCCTCACCCCCGCCCCCCCCCCNCCACATATCGAAATTAACTGATCAAAAATCAAAACAAAACAATGGAGGACCTATTGGCCGCCTCCTAGGATCTAGAACAAGCATTTTCCTCACTAAATCTTTTGCACTTTCGGATATACTAGGCTAAGGTTCAGAAGTGAAGTCAAGACCACCATGCAGGACCTGTTTGAATACCCCTTGCTCGGATTCTACATAATCATTACATGGATGAAAAGAGAAAATGGGGAAAAAGGAAAACAATAAGCAAAATTTGGAACATATTTAGACAAATACAGACAAAAAAGTAATGAAATTTCAAGAACTAGTAGATTCTAAACTTCTTACCAGCCCAAAAGGGAGGCACTCCACTTAATAGAATGTATAGAATCACTCCAGCACTCCAAACATCTGCTTCTGGACCATAAAGCTTTCCTAGAACTTATTTGCTCCTTCAATTCCATCTAGAGTGACCAATCTTTAACCACAAGCTGATATTTAAAAACTTGATAGTAGGGAAAAAGAAGAAGAAGAAGAAGAAGAAGAAGATAGAACTGTCCAATTTTTTTCTAACTGTCTTATCCCCTAGTTTATGAATCTAAATTATTGTTTCGAAAACCACTCTTATGGTAAAAAATATTTGGGAAAATAAGATATTTTCGTAGAGACAAAACTTAGCTTCAAGTATTATTCCACTCAAGAGACACTCGTGACCCAAAATTTCAAGGTTGGCATCTTTTTCAAATTAGAAGTTAATCATAACTCCAGAGATCAAAAAAACAATAATGTTCAAAGCACCCTGAAGATACATTGAATGATTCAATAATGTGTTTCAAATGAAATAGAGTCAAACCCACAGATAAGCACTAAAACACAATTTTCTAATAATTTAGGAAACTAGGCAGCTTTACTAAAAATGATTAGCCCCACAAGACCTGTCATGGTATTATTTTTCAAGCCCCTTTGGTATCTGACATAAAACCATAAAGATTCTGGGTAGAATTCTGAAGGGTAATCCACCATTAGAAAGTTACAAGTAAAACAAGTTTGAGTGAAAAGCAACAAGTCATAGATGCAAACAGATAGTAACTTTCACAAAAAAAGTATTGACTACATAACTAACATAAATGACATTGTCAATTTGAAATCAACGAAAAAGGAAAATCAAATATGCATATAGAAAAGCACAAAAACAATAGACATCTTCATCCAATGCCCATTAAAGGTATGCTTTGCAATCATTATATCTACTAGAGTTCAAGCAATATAACAATATTGTAAATGATAGAAGCATAGATGCTTGCTCA
The DNA here is from genome assembly GCF_002906115.3 of Quercus suber. Classification (NCBI taxonomy): domain Eukaryota; kingdom Viridiplantae; phylum Streptophyta; class Magnoliopsida; order Fagales; family Fagaceae; genus Quercus; species Quercus suber. The sequence goes on along the minus strand of NW_027069495.1, from coordinate 1,734,053 downwards.
ATTCTCTTAACATAGAAATTTACCCTAACTGTACAAGTGGACAGTTCACAAGGGTTGTTGTTCACAAGGGTTGTTATTGAATTAGCCAAACTAGAAACAAAAGCAAAGAATGAAGGGTGGAGGTCAGATATATAGTTCAGCAAATTAATGATTAAACAAAAGAATCATCAGACTCAGAAATGGTAGTCTTTTTTATTTTTTGTAAGTCTCAATTGATAGTCTCTTTTATTTTTTGTAAGTCTCAATTGATAGTCTCAAGGCTCAGAAATCAGAACTAGGAGAATCGGAAATTTCAATGGTTTGACAGTCATCCCAATCTGCTAATTAACCAATGAGAAATGGAAAATCCATAGCACTCAGATGCAACTAAACAACAAAAACTATGTGGCTTTAAATTTTCCAGGAAATCACAAACCAAAGTAGCAATATCCAGTCTCCAAATACTTTAGCCAATTTATCACAAAAACAACATATGAAAAAAATAGGGGGAAATTACAGTAAACCCATATGTAGTATGGCATGTTTTCACTTTGTCTACCCATAATTTAAAATTTAACACTTTACCCATCTGAGCTTCAATTTGTTTTCTCTCTATTACCCACCTCACCCTCAGACGTTAGAAAAACACATTTTTAATACAAATCACAACATAACATGGATCAAAACACAAATCCTTTGAAATCTTTCCTCACAAGTCCTAGAATCAAGAAAAATCATTGTACTGAGCTGGGATTTTGATTTTTTTGACCGAGTTGCATAAAACTTACATGTTCCCAGATATTCTGACTTTGGGTTGTCTTGAGGCATTGAATATTCGAAGATATAGCAAGCCAGGTACAAAATTTCTGCTTTATGTGTTTTGGGCTTTCACCTTTTGATGCTAGCTTTGATTCACAGAAAATTTGGGTAGAAGTTGATAAGCGATATCTTCTTTGAGTGGAAATTACTTAGGTTCAAGTGAGCATATGTGTACATATGAGATTTCTGTGTTGAGAACAAGCCTGACAGTGAATAATTTTGGGAGAAGGTTTCTAAGTTGTAGCCGATATAAGGTAAGTATAGTTTTTAGTTAATTTAGTTGACCCAAGTGAGTGTGGAATGTGATATGTTCAATTCAATTTAGGAACAAGTTGGTCCCAAGTGCCCTTTCTTTCATTGGATTGATAATCCCACTTGTATGCATGGGAACAAAGCTACCCATTTGGTGCAACAAAAGCTGGATTTGCTACAGAGTGAGCTGTAACTTGCAAATGAAAGGGAAAGAAAAGCTATCCAGATAACAGCAGAAGCTATCCAAATGGCAAAAATTGCTCAAGAAAGGGCAGCACAAGCTACTGAGAGGGAGAGAAAATTTCGAGCTTCCTCTATTAAAGCCAAGGAAATAGCAGTGAGAGCTTTAGAGCAAGAGAAAAAGTGTAGAATTGCACTAATTCTGTCGTGGTCTTTTTTTTTTTTGGTTATGTTGTTTTCCTGTTTTGGCTCAAGTGAGAATGTTGGAATGATAAGATTGAGTCTACCTGGTGAGTTGTAATGTATAAGTAGGTCCTCAATTGGCCAATGTTGGCTTGAAGCCACTTTGTATTATAATAGAACTATGTTAGATGCTGTTGGCTTGAAGCCACTTTATAATATAAGTTTTTTAAAGATAAAGTGTTATTTATATTAGATGTTGTTGGTGTTTTTGTTTAAAGTGAATTGGCAACTTGTGTTTTGTCGTTTTGTTGGATGCTGTGAACTATATTCGATGCTGTGACTTGTTTAAAGTGTAGAATTGTGTTTGGTGTTTGTACAGAAAGTGTATTGGATGAAGATAATTGTGTTGAAAGTGAATTGTTTAAAGTGTTTGTGTTGAAAGTACATGACAACCATCTATCAACTTGCAAGGAAAGACAACAAATGCACACATAAACCTGCTATATTCAATACATACACACATAAACTTGCTATGTTCAACTGCAATAATCAACCACATGACAACAACTAGTCAAAATAATAATTTTGAACACCAGCCATTAAGTTGGGAAATTGTATAAACATTTAAAGTGGCATTGAATATTGTCTTTCATCAACCACCAATCAATATAAGACATTTGGTACAATAACCACAAAACAGTTGCACCTGCCTTGTTTACAAAACTTACAGAAATAACACAAACCCCAACATATGTTTTGAGTCTTTTGACAGCATATATAACCAACAATTGTCTGCTATACCATTGTTTACAAAATATATTTAACCCTAACACCTAATCATATTACCCTAACACTAAATATACATAGCAACAGTCTTCTTCACATAAGCATCATTTATTGCCCTTGCCTCTCCACCTATAACTACCCTTTCCACCTCTTGTGTTATGTTTCTGTGTCCTTGCTGCATTACTCATTCCTTTTAAAGCAGCTCCTCTAGTAGTAGGTGGTCTTGTAGGCTACAAAGTACAAGAATTAGATGTTAGGCACTAGTATCACAGATTTATGAATAAAACATCAAACATAAAACTACAATTCCTGTGATGATAGTGCTTTAGGGTCCCATGTTTCTTTAGGGTGTGTGGTGTTGGTGGCTTGAAGAGAACAAAGGAGCTCCTCTAATGTGTACTTGAAGTCTGAAGAGTACCGCTGAGTTGGATGTTGTGACCATAGAGTCTGACCTAGTGACTGTGACCTGCTGTCTAGTTGGATGAGGCCATAGTATAAGATTGATGAGTTGGTGGGAGCTGAGATGAGCTAAAGGCTGAGATGAGGATGGGGCTTAGGATGAAAATTGGGCTTAAGACTCTTGTATGCATGGGGCTTGGTATGAAAATTTTCTTTTTCACTTTCTTCCTCCTTTCCCATGGTGTCTCACTAGTGATGTTGGCCTTGCATCCCCTTGCATTGTGCCCTTCCTTTTGACACCTTCCACACTTGACTGGCTCGTTTGCTCTAGACACCTTGTAAGGGTTCTTTGGCTCATTAGCATCCCTCTTCCTTTTTATGGGTGGCCTGCTCGGTGACTTATAGATAATAGGTGCAACAGGAGTAGGTTGGCCACTTGAGATCCACTTAGACTGGCCAGGCATGGAAGGTATGGGTGTCTTGTATGTCTCCACATAAGTATCTTTGTAGTAACATGGATGAGGGTAATCCTCTGGTTTCTCACGATTCACAAAAATGGTTACAACTCCATGCTTGCGGGGGATTCCTATCAAGTCCCATGCAATTGCATGTCTTCCTTACTAAGTCCACCACATACCTCTCCGTCTGATTGTTAACTTCATACACAAACCTTCCAGATGGCATTGCACAGAAGCCCTTAGACTCTACTTTCATCTTCTCCAACTTGTCTTGTATGCTTGGACACAACTTGCCACCATACTTTTTTATGCTAGTTGTTAGGACATATGTGTTTCACTTATTAAGAACATATATTATTATTTTATGTAATTGGCTAATCCTTTGACAAAACGCACTTTACTTGTATTTGGGTAGATCTAGGATGTATTTAATACTTCAAGAAACATGTTGTTCAAGTCCAGTATTAAAATCATGAAGATTGGACCAAGAAACAAGTGAAGAAAAGCTGTTCATTAAAGCTGGACAGATAGCTTGACACCTATGGATAGATAGCTCGATAGCTGCTCGACACCTCTCGACAGTTAGGCTATCTATCGAGCTTATCAGTTGATTGTTATCGCAATCTCGACACTTTTTCAACAGCTGGTGGATCGATTGAGAAATCTTCTGTCCCCTCGACACCTGTTGAAGTTTAAAGCTCGATACCTGCTATCTATCAAGGTTACGAAAATTAGAATTTTCAGATCTGATTTTTGGGCTAGACTTATGTATTTGTGTAGGTCCTTACCTGAAAGATTCCATGTCAAGATCTTGCCATTGAAGAAGCAAAGGACATTAATCAAATTCCTTTGACTGAGCTTATAGGGAACCTTCAAACCTATGAGATGGGGTTAGGCTCAATGGGAAAAGGTGGAAAGAGTAAAAACTTAGTTCTTAAGGGTATAGAGGAAGAGATTGAGGACTTTAAAGATGAAGATGAAAGTGAAGATGATGATAAAGATGAAGATGAGGATGAGGATCTAACCTTCATTATTGATGAGATTATCAAGTTTCTTCAATTTAGGAAAAATGATAAGGGCAAACCTCCTAGGAAATCTAAATCCTTTAGGAATGGCAAGAATGAGAAACCCCTTATTCAATGCCATAAGTGCAAAGATTTTGGTCATATAAGGATAGAGTGTCCAAACTACCTCATGAAGGAAAAGACCAAGGAGTCAAAAGATAAAAGGTTGGTTGCTATTTGGAGTGACACTGAGAATGACTCTTTTGATGAGTATGCGGATGAATGTAGTCACGTTATGGCCTTTGTTGCCTCAACTGATAAAGTGATTGTGGAGAGTGCTAGTGATAGTGAGGATTCTTTTAATAATAAAGTACCCAAGAAGATGACCCTTCAGAAAGCCTATGATAAGCTATGCACTAAATTTATAAAATCTGAAAAGACTTTTCATCTTTGTAAAAAAGAGCTTAATGAGGTAAAAACTGAAAAAGCTGATCTGTTAGTCAAACTAGATGAGACTACAAGGTTAGTTGAGACTCTTGTTGTGGAGAACACCTCATTAGAAGAGAAGGTCAAGAATCTTAAGATTAAACTTAGTCAAGTTAGAACTCAAATAGAGAGGATGTCTAGTGCGAAGCTCGATGGGGTCTTGAGTACTCAAAAGCCTAGTTCTGATAAGATTGGCTTAGGATAAGCAGTTTCCTCTAGCCCCTCCTCTTCGACGGCTACTGGATCAAGGATTGTCTTTGTGCCCCAATCTGAGAAAGGTGATAAAGGTATGAAATCCAAAACTAATTTGGCGAATTCTAAATCCTTTGTTAGACCTAATGTTTGTCATCACTATGGTGTTTCTGGACACATTCGTCCTAATTACTTTAAGTTGTATCCTCATAAGCAATTGTCCAAATGGTCATAGATTTCCTCTCAAGGACCTACACCTTTGTTTGGAGAGTTATTAAAAGTCTTGAGCTTTTTAACTTAATTTCAGGAGAATTCTAATTCTTTTATGTCCTTTAGTAGACATACTAGGACATGTGCCTTTTCATCTTCACGGACAAAGACTCATGCGATGTTGGTGAGAAAGGAGCCCAAGACTTAATTGTCTTTTTTGTTTGTCCTCTACTTTAATTCTTTTGACGGAGACCAGAAATCAGTCGTCGACAAGACCTGCGACTGATCGTCGATGAGGAAGACGACATATCCTGCGTCCTTGTAGTAGACGAACAAAGGGCAAGACCCTATCATCACAGTCAATGCGGAATACGTGCATTAATGGCACACCTGAACACCTGCCGGATAGCTGTCCTTCCCTAATTACACCAGGAGCCGTTACGAAAGCAAGAGCGGCGCAACGGTCGTCCGTTACACCATAACTGAGGCATTCACTGTTCAACAAAATGCAACGATCAGGAGAGAAACTCTCAACCCAGCATTTAACGAACATAACTGCGCCAGCCCAGGGAAGGGTATAAAAAGGGAGCCTGGTGCGAAGAAGAGGGTAAGAGAACAAAAAGCTAGAAAATAGAAATCTGTGAGCAAATTGAGTTTGGATTGTGTAATCTGACTTAAGCATCGGAGTATTCCCAGCTGGCCTCACGCTGGCGAAGGTACTTTCTTTGCTTCTTTCTTGTATTGACTACAGGTCCGGAAGTCGTCCATCCTTCTGACGAGGAACATACTGACGAGGCACATTTTCGGCTTCATCAGTTTGGCGCCGTCTGTAGGGATCGACCATCGTGCTCCTACCGATAAAAGTTTCAGTTTAGAGATGGACGGCGAAGCAGTAACTCCTCCTGACCCTGTAGTGATGGCCCAGCAAATCCAAGCTTTGATAGCGAATGTAGAGGAGTTAATGAAGCACAACGACGAACTGAAGCGACGAGCCTGTCCGAAGGGAAGTAACACTTCGCTCCATCGGCGAAGTCGAAGCAAGCATGACGAAGAAGCCAATAGCCCTGCGAATAACAAGGGAAAGAGTGTGACGGAGTATACTGGACAGTCCATACCTGGCAATGGTAGTTTGATGCAGAATCTAAGGAAAGAGCTCGATGAAGTAAAAAATGCTATGAAGGGAAAAATAGCAATGAACTTGGATGGTATGCTAAAACGGACTGACTCGCCCTTCACACCCAGTGTCTTGGAGTGCCCCTTGCCTCCAAAATTCCGTCTACCACAACTAGAATTCTATGATGGTACAAAGGACCCTCTTGATCACATAGGAGCCTTTAAAACCATCCTAAATCTGCAACAAACCCTGGAAGAGGTTATCTGTAGGTCATTCCCGGCCACACTTAGAGGAGTCGTAAGAGTTTGGTTTAGCAAATTGCCAGCGTCTTCCATTGAGAATTTCGAGTAGCTTAGTGACTCTTTTGTTCGCCATTTTATCGGCGGACAGCAGCACAAAAGACCAACCTCTTACTTGCTGACGGTAAGACAACAAGAAGGAGAGAGCCTGAGGGATTATGTAAAGCGGTTCAACAAGGCGGTATTGGAGATCGATGAAGCTGACGACCAGGTCACTATGACGACCTTCTAGGCAGGGCTCAATAATCCCGACTTTATCTTTTTGTTGGGCAAGACACCACCAACCTCCATGACCGATCTGCTGTTTAAAGCTCAGAAGTATATGAACGGGGAGGACGCCCTCACGGTCAAAGGCTTAATGGGAAAATAAAAGAGGGACGAGACTAGCGAGTCTCATGGAAAGAAAAGGGATCGCAAGGACCCGTACTCGGACACAAAAGCTAGCAAAAGTAGTCTTGACGCCCCGAGGAAAAGAATGAATTTCACGCCGTTGGTTATGCCCGCTGACAAAATACTGATGCAGATAAAGGACGAGCCAGGGTTAAAGTGGCCTAAGCCACTGAGCACGTCCTCGAGGAAACGTGACCCAAAAAGGTATTGCATTTTCACAAGGATCATGGTCATTACACCGATGAATGTCGCGATCTGAAAGAATAAATAGAAGAGTTGATTCAGCATGGAAAGCTTCAAAAGTTCGTGAAAAGGGATCATCGGCCTTAGCTCAAGACTGAAGATAAAAATCATGACAATGCGAAGGGCGACCGACGAGATCATCCAAAGCAAGTCGTGGGAGAAATACGAACAATAGTTGGGGGGCCAGTATCAGGAGGCTCATACAAGTCTTTGAAGAAGACGTACTACAGACAGGTCAATAGTGTCCATATGAAGCACCCGTCCCAGAAGTATCGACGGTCGTATGATGACGACATCATATTTTTCGAGAGGGTTGCGAGTGGAATAAAGCAACCCCATGATGATCCACTTGTCATCACTTTAGAGGTGGAAGGATTCATCACAAGGAGGGTGCTAGTGGACAATGGAAGCTCAGCAGATATAATGTATAGGACGGCCTACCAATAGCTGAGATTGGATCCCAAGAGGCTCAGATCCTTTAATTCTCCCTTGGTCAGTTTCAGTGGAGATAAAATTTACCCAAGGGGAATCGTCATGCTATCCGTTACAGCCGGAACATACCCAGCACAGGTGACAATTCAAGCAGACTTCTTGGTCGTCAATTGCCCATCGTCCTACAATGTCATCCTAGGACAACCCACACTGAATAAGCTCAAAGCAGTAACGTCGACCTATTGCCTGAAGATGAAGTTTTCGACTTCAAAAGGGGTAGGTCAGATATGTGGAGATCAACTGTTGGCAAGGGAATGCTACCAAGCAGTCCTAGCCTCAAAAGAAAGCCACGCATGGGTAGTGGAAGAAGAATCAAAATAATCGTCCCAAGAGCTAGAAGAGGTACACCTGGTAGATGGGGAGATGACGAAGGTGACAAAGGTAGGGACAGGGCTAAGCACCGCTTTGAAGAGCAAAATTGTGGAGTTCCTCAAGCAGAATCTAAATGTCTTCGCTTGGACCCACGAAGTTATGCCAGGGATAGAAAACGAGGTCATAGAACACAAGCTAAATGTTGATCCAGCCAAAAAGCCCGTCCAGCAGAGACGACGAACTTTCACCCCAGAGTAGAACAAAGCAATTATGGAGGAAGTAGAGAAGCTTTTAACAGCTGGATTCATTAGGGAGGTATATTATCCAAAATGGCTGGCCAACGTCGTCATGGTGAAGAAGTCCAATGGGAAATGGCGCATATGTGTGGATTTTACAGATCTTAACCGAGCCTGCCCTAAGGACAGCTTTCCCCTCCCTAGGATTGATTAGCTAGTGGACTTAACAGCAAGCCATGAGTTACTAACTTTCATGGATGCGTTCTCAGGCTATAACCAGATCCGCATGAGTGAAGAAGACCAGGAGAAGATTGCATTTGTTACCAGCCAAGGATTATATTGTTACAGGGTCATGCCTTTCGGTCTGAAGAATACAGGAGCTACAGATCAAGAAAAAATGTTCTTCATCACTAGTTAAGGATTGTTTTGCTATAAGGTAATGCCCTTCGGTTTGAAGAACGCGGGGGCAACTTATCAGAGGTTGGTTAATCACATGTTCCGCCCACAAATAGGACGAAATGTGGAGGTTTATGTGGACGATATGTTAGTGAAGAACATGGACAAGCAAAAGCATCTGGACGACCTCCAAGAAACATTTGAAACGCTTAAACAATATAACATGAAGTTGAATTTGAGCAAGTGTGCTTTCGGAGTTTTGTCGGGAAAATTCCTTGGGTTTATGGTTTGACATAGAGGAATTGAAGAAAATCTTGATAAAATTCAGGCAATACTAGATATGAAGCCACCAAGGAATATAAAAAAAGTCCAATCTCTCACTGGGCAAGTTATTACCCTTAACAGGTTTGTCTCTAAAGCTACTAATAAGTGTTTATAATTTTTCAAGGTTTTCAAGAAGGCATTTAAATGGACGGAAAAATGTTAGAAAGCCTTCCAAGACCTCAAGACCTACCTCACCACCACTCCTCTGCTAAGTCCGTCCGTACCTGGTAAAGAATTATATTTGTATCTGGCTGTATCCTTGCATATAGTAAGCTCAACATTGAATAGAGAAGAATGAAAGGTGCAAAAGCCAGTCTACTACACAAGCAGAGCCCTGAGAGGCACAGAAAGACGATATCCTATGATGGAAAAACTGGTCTTTGCTTTGATTACAGCTTCAAGGAAGTTAAGGCATTATTTTCAAGCTCATGTTATCAACGTCTTGACAGATCATCTATTAAAGAAAGCAATGAACAAGTTGGAGGCTGCAGGATGATTAATCCAGTGGGCCATAGAACATAGCAAGCTCAACGTCAAGTACTAGCCAAGAAGTGCGATAAAAGCACAAGTATTGGCAGATTTTATTGCAGAATTCACTCCAAGTCAGGGAGAGCAAGACGAGCTGGACAAAGCTCGGAGATGGGTCGTCAATATGGATGGATCGTCTACATTGCATACAAGAGGAATAAGAGTTGTTTTACATTCCCCAGAAGGAGATGAGTTGAAATACAAGGTTCGTCTTTCGTATTCAGCGACCAACAATGAAGTGAAATATGAAGCCCTTCTTAAAGGATTAGAATTGGTAAAGTCCTTGGGGGCAGAAATAATACTAGTCCAAGGAGACTCCTAGCTAGTTATGGGTCAAGTGAATGGAACATATGAAGCTAAAGAAGAGCGGATGAAGAAATATCTTAATAAGGTAAGATGCCTTGTGAAAAGATTTAAAGAAGTTACTTTCATTCAAATCCCAAGAGAAGAAAACACGGACGTTGACACCTTAGCGAAGGAAGCCTCAGTGGCTGAATCGATGGACAAGTTCGATGAAATACAATATATGTCTAGCATAGATCTTCCAGAATTACAGCAGATAGAAGGCAAAGAAAATTGGATGACCCCAATTATGGCCTACTTGAGGGATGTAAGGCTTCCAGAGGGAAAAGACAAGGCCAGAAAGTTAAGAATCAAGTCAGCCAGATATGTCCTTACAGACGAGGTGCTATACAAAAGAGGCTTTTCTTAGCCTTATCTAAGATGCCTAGCTCCAGACGAGACGAACTATGTACTGAGGGAGTTTCATGAAGGGGCATGTGTAAACCACTTAGGAGCAAGAGCACTGGTCCATAAAGTCATCCGTGCAAGTTATTATTGGCCAACCATTCAAGTAGATGTAAAAGCTTACATCAAGGTATGTGACAAATGTCAATGCTTCAGTAATGTCCCTAGGCAGTCGTCGGAGTATCTTACCCCAATTAAGGCCCCGTGACCCTTTGCACAATAGGGGTTAGATATCTTGGGTCCCTTTCCACTAGAAACTAGGCAGATAAAATTTTTAGTGGTAGGGATTGACTACTTCACCAAATGGGCAGAAGCGGAGCCCCTAGCAAAGATCACGCAACAGAATGTCAAGAACTTTGTATGGAAAAACATTGTATGCAGGTTTAGGGTGCCTAGGGTATTGATATCAATCAACGGACGACAATTTGACAACACGCTTTTCAAGGACTTTTGTGAACACTTTGGAATTCAAAATCATTACTCCTCACCTGCCCACCCACAAGCAAATGGTCAAGCAGAAGTGGAAAACCGATCATTGTTGAAAATCATCAAGACTCAACTTGAAAGGGCAAAAGGAGTGTGGCCAAAAAAGTTACCAGGAGTTTTATAGGCCTACAGGACGACTGTGAGAACCCCTAAAAGGGAAATTCCTTTCAAGCCAGCCTGTGAAAGTGAAGCAGTGATACTTGCAGAAGTGCATATAGCCAATTACAGAGTGATGAAGTATGAAGAGAAGGATAACGAAGAGCAACTCCATCTTAACCTTGATCTAATAGACGAAGTAAGGACGGACGCGAAGCAAAGGACAGCCAGGTATAAAACCTTATGGCCAGACAATATGATGCAATGGTGAAACCCATGCACTTTAACATAGGGGACCTCGTCTTGAAAAGGGTCTCTTTGGCAACCAGAAACCCAGCTTATTGGAAATTGGGGCCTAACTAGGAAGGACCTTACAGGGTTATCAACTGTAAAAGGCAAGGGTCGTATTACTTGAAAGCCCTGGATGGGAGAAAGTTGGAGCACTCTTGGAATGTTGAGCACCTAAGAAGGTATTATCAGTAAAATATCAGCCTGGACGAGTATTGTCTTGGACGAAACCTGTCATTCTGGATGAGCCAAAGTTAATGTTTCTTTCTGTTGAGTGTGTTGTTAACATTATATGTTATGTTTTAATTCCTTAAGGGTGTATTAGTTTTAAATTAACTATGGACGAAGTCGTAAACTTTGATGTTTGTATGAATAAGGCACTAGCTTCTAAAGCATGTGCCATACTTGTGGACGATGTTTATATTATGAGTATGGTTTGGATTTTCAAATACATGTGATATAGAAATATAATCTCCATAACTTCATCCACAAAAAGGCTACGGTCTAAAGATGAATAAAAATCTCTAGACGCAGGGATGTAACGTCTATAAGCTTTCTTTGAAGTAAAGATAAAGCAAAGAAAAACAAGGCATATTCGTCCAAACAATGGATGAGGTGAAGCCTTAAACGTGTTAGTCTAGCCATGGATGAGGAAATGCGTATATAAATATAGTCCATAGGACAGGACGCCGACGAAAACAATCCAATCTTTGGACAAGGAAAAAGTTGGGCCTTAAACTTTATGGACAAAATATAAAACTAGCTACCAAGTCTGAGGACGAATGAAGCTGGAAAAACGATTGTCATTCACAAAGACGAGTTATACTTGTAAAATTCAAAGAATGGTAAATATATTAAACATGATGGAATTCCTGTCATGGACGAGCCAAAGTTGAAACCAATGTTATGGGTGTGAAAAACATTCGTCCATACAACAACGTGTTTAATAGCAAATGAAAGTAATGAAAATAAAGCATCCATTCATTAAGTTTAAGAAAGGGTAAACGACCACCATCCAAAACGCCTTATGAAATTTTTTTTTTTTTTTTAAAAAAAAAAAAAGAAAGAAAAAAGAAAAGAAAAGAAAAAGAGAAGCCTAAAAGGCAATTGTTTGAAAGTTTGTCCTAAATGATATAGACGAGTGAAATGTACTTGCATAATTTTAAATGGTCTTAAACAATGGACCTTATAAATAATAAAAAAAACAAACGCAGACAAAAACTAAAATTAAAGTTCACTGTGGAGGATCATTTTCAATGTCTTGAGCGGGTTGAGTAGTGGCATTGCCTTTAATATTGACGTCCTCGGAGCTAGTCTGAATGAGAGAGCTTGTAGCAGCAACAAGGTTAAGTTTGATTGAGCTAAAGTCAACTCCAAGGAAGTTTTTTATAGCATTCATTCGAAAATCCTCAAAACCTACTACATAATTGGTGTCCAGTAAATCAGTGAACTATTTGGACACTCTAAACTCTGCTATTGCATCTTCTTTTGCTTTGGTGAGAAAGGTACTCAACTCGTCATTCCTCTTTTGAAGCTGGTCAAGATGAGTATCCTTCTCAACCACATCAGCTCTCAGCTCTTCAATCAAATTTTGCAAACTCTTGGCCTCGTCTTTAGCTTTGGCAGCCACCTCAGCCCAACCCTTGCAGTCATCCTTGACCTCTTGAATCCTCTTCTCAAGTAGAATCCTCGTCTTGTCTATCTCCATGGCTTGCCTGGACACAGTTATGAACTTTGACATGACCTGCACAAGTAATTAAAGAGTTAACAAAATATGTTTATATACAGGTTACAAAAATAAGACGAGGTAAAAGAGATTACCTTGAAAAGATCATGAACACCAGAGTGCTCAAATTCTTTCAAGGACATGTCATAGCACACAACCACGTCCTTGCCAATTACGGCTTTTTCAAACCTCTCCCAAGCCAAGTCTTCATTCTCCAGGAGGTTCATAGGGACCCTCTAAGGAGGTTGGGACAAGGTGGAAGCAGTGGTCTTGGTAGGAGTGACATCAACGAGGATAGACAAGTCAATGTCAACAACTTGGATGGACTGCTGGGAGGAAGGAAGATTAGTTTTAGCAATCTCAAGCCTGGACGATCCGTGCTTCACCTTCTTCTCTCGACAACTGGGAAGGTTTCCAAAATCCAGCGTCTTGGACAAAGTTTTTCTCTTGTCTCCAGCAGAAGGATGAGGCTAGGATTGAGCCTCAGGCTTGGTTACCCCGTCCACAACCTCTTTCCCTTTGTTCTCTTTCATAGTGGCCATCCCTAAGAGAAAGACATAAAATGTTAGTAAAAAAGTACAAGTCAAATGATACTTAGGAAATTTCTAAGTATAAGAAAAGAGACTCACGTCTGCAAATGGTAAGTTCATGGGCAAGGGCTTCAATGGACGGCTCAAGACCAAGTCCCCACGTAGCTAGACACTGAAGGGTCACCAATGAATGGAAACTCCTGTTAGTATGTAGACGAGCCCTGTGGACGTGGTCACGGTGAATTTTACTTAAAAAGGGTTGTCCAACAGCTAAAAACAAAATAATAAAAAATAAAAATAAAAAAAGGAAGAAAAACAAGGTTAGACGATGGCAAGCGAAAGAAAAAAAAAATAAATAAATAAATTCTTCAACACACAATAAAATGAAACATACCTTCAGGACGAAGGTTGCCTAGTTCTCCAGTATATGGGGCAAATGTATCCTTGCTAACCTCAACAGGTTGCCTAGACCAAAAACCAGAGATGAAGAAAAACTCCATCTTCCATTTTATGTTAGAAGTAAATAATGACTTGATCAATCTACAGTCCTTTCCCCTGGTTGTAAACTGATAAAAGCCATGGGATTGATTAATCTCTGAGGGTTTGTAACAGTAGAGGAACTCGTCCACAGTAAGATGACAATCCCCTTCAAACACCTCCCTCCACAAAACTTGCATAGCGCCGATGAGTCTCCATGCATTAGGATTAAATTGACAAGCTCCTAAACCTAACTTAGTAAGTAATTCTCTAGAAAAAGCAATTAAAGGTAACATAAGTCCCCTTAACAGGTAAGCTTCATAGATGCCTACTCCAAAACGAGGTTGGCAATACCACTCCCCACGGATGGCCAACCTAGGGTTAAGGTTTTCTGGGATTTGGTACCAACTCCTAAGCAAAGCTAATCTCCTATCATCCATCTTGGAAGGTATGCCTACAGTGCAACTGTACACGGTTTCTAGTTCATCTACAAGAGGAGATGAAGGAACACTCGTCGAGGTGCCAGCCCCAGAAGCTGCCCTCGCCTTAAAATGTTCCTGAAAAACCTCAAGAGAGACCCCAGGAACACCAAAGGTGTATTCCTCGTCTGTCGTGTTACCACTACTATTACTATTGCTACTAGAGCCACTATAACTAGAGTCGTCATGGTACTCGTCTATGGCTTTATCTACACTATTACTAGACGAGGAGACAACTACTTCAGACATGTTGAAATTTGAAGGAAAACCTAAGAATAAGGAAAAGGAAAATACCTGGCTCTAGACGGAAGAAGACTAAGGACGAGGAGACACTTCTAGATGAGGGGCTAAGATGACAAGTGTTAAAGAAGAAAATCTCAAAAATGTAAGAGGTAGGAGAGGGATTCTACTATTTATAGGAAGTAGAATTTGGCATCTAAAACGACGTGACCAACCACAAAATGACACATGGCATGCTCCTTGAAAAAATAAATTGACACAATCGACCACCAATGAAATCATGACACGTGGCATGCCTAATCCCTTACATAAGGACACATATCCCAAAAAGTAACATTATGCCGTATGGTACCTTGGACGACTCCTGGACAAGGGGGCAACTGATGGTAAACCAAAAAATTGTACTCCAAGCTCGTCCACAAGAGTCGTCCAGGCTAGAAAGACAAATATCCATGCTTAACGAAATGGTCATCCCTCGAGTTATGGGTCAATCATGAGCCTATGGACGTCTATGAAGGTTGTATCAAGAATATCCCCAACGCTTAGAAAATCCCAAGAAGTTTGTCTACACCAATTAGTAAACTGAACCACGTGTTATTATTCCAAAACATGTATAAGGCCCTAGTTCACTATTGTATCTTCTTACTGAATGCTTAACTACCAATAACAGTTATGGAAGATGAAATATGATAACTCCCAGAGCAGTTACGGAAGTTATGATTGAACTCTTTGACTTCCTTAAATGTAAGGGAAGTTACAAGTTAAATAACCGCTCTAAGAGCATCCTATATAAACATCCCATTCAGACCAAATGAGGTAAGTGTGAAACATTTCCCAAAAAGTTGGAACTCCAAAATTTGAGAGAGAAACTAACTTAAGCATTAGAGGGTTCTTGGCCGGCCCAGACTGGTCACCTTTGATCGTGTGTTTTCTTTTCAGGCCTTTCAAGTGACTACCAGATCATTGATGCCTAGAGCATTTAGCCTACTGATTTCTTGAGCATCATCATTTTTTATACACTATATATTAGTGATACTTTTAGTTTACTGTCAATTTGTCATGGATTTTTTTATGTTTAATATATACATTTGGTTTTAAGATTTTGAATATTTTATTTTTGACCCCTCAAGAATTGAGAGTTAAAACTAGACCCCCCTTCTAAAACTAAAATTAGCACAAAGAATCCAAAAATAAAATGGGCACGTGACCCATTCAAATATTTTAGAATTTAAAAGAATATTAAATTCCATTTTGTTAGATGATTTAGTTGATTTTTTTTTTTTTACTTTTCTTTTTGTTGACATCTTGTTAATATTTAGTGGATGTTAGTTTGGGTTTACATGAAATTTATTTTCTTTATTCCCTCCTTCTATTTGGAAAGTTCAAATTCTAGTTTTGCCCATAAATTTTAGTATAGTTTTGAGTTTCGAAAAATTCCAACCCAAGTCAAATGATAAGACTTGGGTTACTACTTGATAAAATAAAGTTACATAGGCAATCAAACTGTTAGTTCCATCGTATCATCTTGTGGAGCGAGTTAGGATGTTGAGACTAGTAATTTGAAGTAAGGACCTAAAAGATTTGAAGAAAATTAAGTTATTAGATTTGATGAAGATCAAGATGTCAGTTAGATCTATTGAAAATTGAGTTCTCTGAAAAATCTAAAGGTGTGAGTGCGATGGTGAGGGGGATGGCCCCGGGATTGGTATTTTTCCTCCACCCGGATCAGTACTTTTTCCTCTTTGAAGAGAAGGTTATGGCAATTGTTTGTTGATTCTAGCGAGTATTTGATTCTAGCAATATTCACTAACGAAAAAGGATCCATGAATCATGCAAAGTATATTTGACAATAAGAATTTTGACTACAATTCACTCATTGAGATTATCATAAGAAGCTCTCTAGCCTAGTCTAAACATCTTAGATAACAAGAGACAAAGTTGATCAAATTGAATTTGTTGATGTTACTTGCATTCAAATACGAAATGTTTCCTCATCGAGTGGCGGTCAGGTATAGAGCTGTAAACAAGTTGGGCTTTGTCAAGTAATGCTTGTTCAAGCTTGACACGTCAGGAAAAATCAAAAGCTTGAGCTTAACTTAAGCTTGTAACAAGCCTAAAAATAGTGTTTGAGTTTGAACTTGTGGAAAAGCCAAAAAGCTTGAGCTTGGCTTGACTTGGTTTGATTAATTAGTCAAGCCAAACTCAAGCTTAATATCAATCTCAAACTCAAGTTCAAGTCAAGTTTTTGAGTTTGAAATCTAAAAAAGTTACATTATTAAATGCTTAAATCTCTAAAATTAAGAAAAAAGAAAAAGAAAATAGTATACTCATTTTATCATGCATCAAGTCTTACTTATGATTAGCTATTATTCAAATTAATAATTTACATAATTAAATTCATTTATTCATCATTTTTTGTCTACAACTTCAACAATTGTTCAAAATACAATTTTTATATTCACGTTAGATGGTGAAAGACTAGAAAAATACTTGTTTGTAAATATTATGAATGAGAAAATACTAGTATGTTTTATAACTTCACTTTAGATGATTGATAGGAAATGATCATATGTGGCTTACTTAATTATTTATTTATTTTTAAATGTAACTATAGTTTAAAGTGATTCTTGATTAGTTTAAAGGAAGGAAAAAATTAAGGTAATATAGTAGTGGTCTCATGTTGTGTATCAAGCCTAATTGCTCACAAGCTTGTTCGTGAACAAATTTTTTTGCTTAGGCTTGGCACGTTTATGAAACAAGCCTAAAACTAAAGTTCAAGCTTGAGCTTATTTATAAACAAACATAAATAAGCTTTTTATTGAGCCAAACCCGAGTTGATCATGATCGGCTTGGTTCATTTACAGCGACTCAGGTAGTCTCCTTCAGTAGGATGGGTCATTCTCATGTAAGCCCATTCACAGTAATGACAAAATGTAAGATGAAAGATCCATAGCTGAGCACCGTCCATACTCAACAAGCCTACACTAGCTTTTGTAGTCAGATATTTTCAAAACCACGTTGTTGCACAAATGGTCATCCAAATAGATCATTGAAAGAGTTCCCTAATGCTTTAGTGAGGGACTAGACTACTTTGGAAAACCATATATTGACATGCACACTTAATCATGAATGAATGGTATCATTGGTATGTATGCCATTCTTTCACCCAATTGATTCTCCAATAGTAGACTTACCATAACGTATAAGAAACCCAATAAAGACCATAAATGATGGTTTCAAAAATTTTCTATTACCATGTACTCATGTCTAGCCTCTCTAAACTACAAAAGTTTGGATTATAAAGTGATTCATAGATGATGGGTACTAAAATGTTAAACGGTTAACCAAGGCTACCACTATACACTGGTTTTCCAAAATTACTCAACTATACATTGGACTGTTACAGTGAGCATATCTAGGTTGTGAAATTAGGGCTTAGCTTTAGGTCAGAAATGAAACAAGTAATGATTTCTAACAAACTGCTGCCCAGCACCCAGATAAGGAGAAAGACTGTAGTTGTCAGCATAACCAAAATGCCCATGGCCTCCATTAGCAGGAACTGGCATTGCTTGGGGTCTGACAGTGGAGACAGCAGTTCGAGCACGTTTGTTTCTATTCTGTGGCTGCGCTTGCTGCTTGCGGGGTGAACCGCTATTATCACATTTCTTCACATCCGGCTGTTT
Source organism: Quercus suber (assembly GCF_002906115.3). NCBI lineage: Eukaryota > Viridiplantae > Streptophyta > Magnoliopsida > Fagales > Fagaceae > Quercus > Quercus suber. Next base: position 1,716,019 of record NW_027069495.1, on the reverse strand, counting down.
TGGTCCAACTTTGACGGCAGAGGTTGATGCAGCGTTTCTCCTTTCAGCCTTTAGCTTTTCAAGCTCAAGAACACGTCTTTCAATGTCCTTGGGAGGGAACTGGGATTCAAGGTTGTAATCTGTAATTCATCCCAATACGTCTCTTAGAGCTGCTATTTCTCTATTTGCGGCCTTATCCTGTGAGCATTCATTCACGTGTAAGATGGGCAAAAGTATCTAGACTAGGAAGCTGGCATTTCATGGAAAAGGAGGAAGATAGCTATAGGATACCTTTTCTTCAAGTGATTTCTTTCTCTTGCATGAGTTCTTTGTAGAGCTCCTTGAATTCTCCAAGTATTTTTTTAAAAGTGGTACTGGTGGAAACTTGTCAACCAACTTGAAGGCACAAATAAATCTAACAGCCTTAATATAGATCTTCCTCTCAATAAGATTCTTAATAAAATCTGTAAAATATAAAAAAAAAAAATTGCAGGCTAATCAAACTGTCCCATAGAAGTCCCAATATGCATATGATTAAAATATAAGCACCACCTAAATAACAGAAGCTCGTATGGATAAATGCATCAGGCAGACCCAATTAACACATAATAGAAATGACTAGCAAACTAAACACCTAACAAAAATGATATAGGACAAATGGGAGAACTTGCCTATGTGCGCTTGTGGTGGGTTAAAGTTTAGGAAGATCTGTAGATTTTGGGTTTAGAACCTTTTTGAAGAAGGATCAGGGTTCAAGAACGAATATGGGTTCACTAGAAAAGGAAAAATATTTAATTTAGGGTTGAAAAGAGAGAGAGAGAGAGAGAGAGAGAGAGAGAGAGAGAAACAGATATAGAATTTCTCCAAATAAGTGAGTGTTAACACTACACAAAACAGTGTGAATGAACAGTACTTATGAACAGTTTTGTGAACATAATATCACAAGAAAGAAGAGAAAGGGAGGAAACAGAATACTAAGGCCAACTTGCCTATACACAAAACCAATATTTTATTGATCAACTCTGACTTGTTTGAGTATAGTAAGATACTTATATAGACCATAACTCTTAACTTTTCTGAGCAGAAAACTTCTACTTTGAGTAGTAAACCAAACCTTAAATTAAACCAAAACCCACACATATTTGATAAGTAAACAAAATAAGACTTACTTATTAATATAACTAGTCGTTAACCCGTGCGATGCACGGGAAAATTCCAAAAGAGAGAACTCCAACACTTACGCTTACTTATTACACAATCTAGAAACTGTCCTACAGGATATATGTCCTACCTATTTCACAAAAAGCATGAATTTGTTCTAACACATCCGAAATCTCCTTCAAGCATGGTTCCTACAACCCAATTAATGCCAGCAACTGAGTTGGCAAACTCCGCAATTAAATCCACGATCCACAGTTCATGACAGGAGTGTAACACTCAATAGAGCATGGCAGCCATCCACAACGGCTTTCCTTGGCAATGAATTAATTATGGACTATAACAGCAGAACTATGACTATATCTAAATATAATGCCCAAACCTGCATAATAGATGGCTTTGAAAAAAGGCCAGTGCCATGTCTAGTTTTGAGATGAGGGAAACATGAGCTGCAATTGTTGGGCTCACTTAATATTTTAGCTTATGTTTTTTACCATAGTAAAGTTTAAAGATATTTTGGGCTGGTAAGCAAATAAAGTTATTTTGGTATATGTGGGATAAGAATAAGTTGTCATCGGGAAAAAAAGAGTACTATTATTGTATTTATCCTTATTTGTGAGTATTAAATATTTATCCTTATCAATTCCTTTTGAATGGTTCAACAATCTTCTTTTGCTCAAGGCCACATTTCGTCTTTCCTTGACTGGCTCTTCATTCACCTCATTAAAGAGAAGTTCAAATTTCATATAACATTGGAAATTTCAAGTAGAAAAATAGCAAGCATATATTTGGAAGTCTATATTCAATATCTAAAAAGGCTAGTGTTCATTGATCTTTAAAATAGAATTACAAAACCTTATAAGAAAAGCGTACTAGTCCAACAACAAATGACAATGCACACTTCAATAAAATGTGCATTTCTTGTATGGCCAAAATAAAATAAACAAACAGCTACTCAAAAACAAAGCAGGATTGCAATAGCATATTTGCTACACTTTATTTATTTATTTTTTGCACAAAGCCATAATTGAGACATTTTTTTTGTTTGGATAAAATTGCCCACCTATAATTTAAATACATACAATATCATAAGCCCTCTGTTTGTTCTTTGTATAGCACTTTAATTATTAAAAGAAATACATAATTTTTCATTGGGATAAGTTAAAAATTAAATCTATAGAATTCGGGACCTTATCTCCTACAATTGGTGAATATATGCAATACTTACAATGTAACAACTATTTCAATAACAAAGTGTGAAATAATTTTATTTTAAAAACATACACACACAAGCTCCAACTGACAACTAACTTGTCAAACCCTAAAAACATTTATGACCCATTTTCTAAAAACATTCATGCATTTATCATCAACAACCAAACAGCTCCAACTCTCAATAATCATGACCAACCACAGCCTACCCAATTTGGAAAAAAGAAACCATTTTTCCATATACTTTTTTCATGAGAAACAAAGAAAAGAAAAGTTGTGATCTCTCTCCATAATTTGCTCTTCGATTTGTTATACCAATGACATATATTCAAGCAAAGACAATGTCTTGAGGGATCAAATAGTATCTGTGACACTAAGTGGGTAGAGATTGTTTATGACATTGTCATTTACAGATATAGTTTTGAAATCCGGACCATTCAAAGAACCATAAAAGGGAGAGATTTAAAGTTTTTAAAGTCAAACTGAGATCGAACCATAATAATATCATAATTAATTTAATAATTATTTAAAAAATAAATAAATATATTAAATTAGTAAAAATATAAAAAATTGACTAAAATAATTCAAATAAATATAAATATCTATATTTCAAATGTTTTTTTTTTTTTGATAAGTAAGAAAGAAGTATATTTAAGAAACTACCTCATGAAAACAACATAAGGCAAGCATAGGACACAGGGGAGGAAACAAACAGGAAAAACAACAAAACAAACAACAACCAACAAAAACTAAGAACAAAGAAGAGAACTGAGAAACAAAGGGAGAGAGTCACTAGAGGTGAGTCCCCAAGCCCTTGACCAATCAAATAGAGAGCCACTAAAGAAAGCTAGCAACTGGTCATCGGTTTTATCCTTGTCTTCAAAAGTTCGCCAGTTTCGCTCCCTCCAAATACACCACATTAGACAAAGAGGAACTAAATTCCAAATGCTAGAGGAGTGCTTTCCCAACCAATTCCACCAACCAAAAAGCGTATCTGCAATTGATCTTGGCATAACCCAAGAGATCCCAAATGATTTGAAAACCAAGCTCCACAGCTGATGAGCTTTGACACAATGGAGTAGCAAATGATTCACCGTCTCCCCGCTACATCGACACATAATGCACCAGTCAACAAAATCAAAGCCTCTACCCCGCAAATTGTCCCATGTACGGATCTCCCAAACTGCAGTCCAAACAAAGAAAGAGACGCGCGGAGGGGCCTTAACCTTCCAAATACCTTTCCAAGGAAAGATAATAGGCAAGGGACTCCGAAACTTATCATAGAAAGAGCGGATGTCAAAATCCCCCTTCTTCGACAACTTCCACCTCATACGGTCTCCATGCTCTGATTTAGGTAAATTAGAGCCCAAGGTTCGAAAGAAAACCTCCACCTCACCTGACTCCCAATCATTTGGGTCCCTGAGTAATCGAACATTCCAGCTTCTCCCATCCGCAAACCCTAACCTTTCGAGAGAAGAGGCCACAGATGCCTCTCTATAATAAGCAATCCCATACACAGCCGGGAAGGAAATATAGAGTGGTGATTCCCCACACCACTGATCTGTCCAAAATTTCACTCTATCCCCCACCCCTACCTCAAACTGAATGAATTTTCTAAACACCTCCCAACCTTTCCAGATACTTCTCCATAAGCCACACCCGTGGACACTCCTACCCAACTTGGAAGACCAACCCCCCCACTCTTCCCCAAACTTCAGAGCTACAACCCTCCTCCAAAGACGATTCTCTTCAACCCCAAACCGCCACAACCATTTTCCTAGAAGAGCCTGGTTAAAAGTAGTAATTTTCCTTACTCCCAAACCTCCGTTCGCCTTAGGAGCACACACCTTATTCCACCCCACCAAATGAGCTTTTGAATCCCCCCACAAGAAATCCCTTTGCATCTTCTCAATCTTATTAGCCACATGCGAGGGGATGGTAAAGAGAGATAGATAATAGGTAGGAAGACTAGCAAGAGTACTCTTAAGCAACGTCAGTCTTCCACCTTTTGACAGATACAACTTCTTCCACCCAGCCAACTTCCGCTTAATTTTCTCCAATATAGGGTTCCAGATAGAGGGGGACTTATGAGAAGCCCCCAGCGGCATACCGAGGTAGGTCATAGGCAATGTCCCAATCCTACAACCTAGAATCTCAGCCAATGCTTGCAAATTATAAACCTCCCCAATTGGAACCATCTCACTCTTCCAGACATTAACCTTCAAACATGTCACTGCCTAAAAACAGAGGAGAAGCATTCGGACATGAAGGATCTGCTCCACTTCCGCATCACAGAACAGAATAGTATCATCCGCAAACAAAAGATGCGATACACATTCCCCTTCCCCCCTTCTACCATTAGCCTTGAAACCCCTGATCAGGCCGGCACCTTCAATTCTCTTCAACATCCTACTTAAAACCTCCATAATGACCAGAAACAGCATAGGAGATAAAGGATCCCCTTGTCTCAGACCCCTCGTGCTCCTAAAAAAATCCGCTGGAGCCCCATTAACCAAAATAGAGAATTGAACAGTAGAGATGCAAGTGCGAATCCATCTACACCACTTCTCCCCAAAGCCCATTCTCTTCAATAGATCTAGAAGAGCCTCCCAATTCACATGATCATAAGCTTTCTCAATGTCTAGCTTGCAAATGACCCCCGGAGTCTTACTCTTCACTCGACTATCAACACACTCATTAGCAATGAGGACAGAGTCAAGAATCTGTCTACCTCCCACAAAACTATTCTGAGTCTCAGAGATTAGTTGATCTAAAACCGGCTTCAAACGGTTCGCCAAAACCTTAGACAAAATCTTGTACAAACTCCCCACCAAGCTAATAGGCCTGAAATCTCGAATATTGGAAGCATCATTCTTCTTAGGAATTAAGGCTATGAAAGTAGCATTTAAAGATTTCTCAAACTTACTGTGAAGATAGAACTCCTCAAAAACTGCAAGAATGTCTCTTTCCACCACTCGCCAACAATGGTGAAAGAAGGCTAGAGTGAAACCGTCTAGACCTGGGGCTTTATCCTCAGCCAACTCCTTGACAGCAATAAGAATCTCCTCCTTCTCAAACCTCCTCTCAATCCAGGCCCTCTCCAACCCGTCTATCTGATCAAACTCCAAGCCTTCCGCAAAAGGCCTCCNCATCCCTTCTTCTATATCCCATCTCATGTTTGTCAAAAATTTTGTAGATTGAAAGTTGTTAGTTGGTGGTTTCAGTAAAAGTCACATTTTGCACAAAATCTAAGCAGCCTAAGTCACTGGCTTGATGAAAGAAAAACAAAACTCAGTTGAAATTTTTTTACTGAAAAGAGGCAATTACTTTTAGCTGAAAAAAAAAAGAAAAAAGAAAAAGAAAATGCAATCTAAAATTCTTCCCAAACCTATAAAAATAATAATTAAAGGCAACAATGAAAGAAAATGCTCATCAAATTATCATGAAATTTAGACAAATATATATTAGTGCCCAAAAGAACTACAAACAACCATGACAATTAAAAATTAATAATGTACACACAAAAAAAAAAAAAAAAAAAAAGCTTCATGTGAGGATTATGCTTAATTATGCTGTGAAAAGTAAATCATATGGAAAGCAATGAATTTAATTTTATGTATTGAAAACGATTGTGCTACTAAAATCTCATACTACACTCATATGGTTTTTATTTACTTTAAATCTCACTTATCAAAAAATTAATTTTTCGTTCCGAGTGCCATCATCAATTGGAAACAACTAGGGATTTAGTTTCATAGGAGTATATTCTTATCAACAAAAAGATTTTGCCAGAAAAGAATGGAATCAAAATTATTTGGGGTTTATGTGATTTGTGACTACTTGAAACCAAAAAAAGATGGGCCATAATATAGTATTTCCAACTACCATAGTGACTTGTTTTGTGGAAGGTAAATATAATTGTACCAAGCCTAACCTCTAAATCCTATACTTATGTTCAATTATGCACTACATCTAGTCCTAATTGGCTTTTATGTTTAGAATTATATGCAAAACTAAATTAATTAGGCTTCAGAAATAAAATAAAATAAAAAATTCTAACATAATGTTAAAATTTCATAAAATAAACATGAATTCTAATATCAAACTCCAAATAAATTATATAACATGCAATGAAGAAATCCAAAAAAAAAAAAAAAAAGAAACTATAGTAGCAAAATATACAAACAAAATAGTAATTAATAGACATTGACATGCAAAAACTAATATCTAAAACTAAAGAAGCATACCTTGCCCAGAAACTTTTTTTATTTCAATAAGATCAAACCTGGCTCAAAAAACCTTAAATTAAAAGAACAAATTTTAAGTAGATTAGTAAAACAAAGGGCCAAATAAAGAAAATAGGTAAGAGGGAAACTCCTAAAATTAAAGTAAAAACATCATTAATCATTTTAAAAACTCCAAGCGATGAAGAATGGCAATCCCCAACTCAACAACAACTTTGCCAAAGAATGCATACTATGGCACATCAAAAAATGTACCTTCTGCATCCTAGAAGAACTCAAGTAAAAACCCGTCAATTCTCCAAACCTACAATTTAAAAAAATACCCTCCAATTATAAGAAAGACATTTAATGAAATTAATTATTCCCAATTAGAAAAATACACACAACCTTGCATGCTTATATGCATATAGGGTTGGACAATCATAATTCATAAAAGGGTTTTTGAACTAATCATAACTCCCTCTCAAGCCATTTTTGAATTCAAACATATTCCAATTTTCTCAAAAAAAAATTAAAAATCTTTTGCTAAAATCCACATTATAGTAAAACAAAAAATCATTAACTTATTTCAAACAACAAATGATGTAGCATAAAACATAGCCAAACGTGAAACCATATAACTTATTTCAATGAAAAAAATTGGAGTGGCATTTCATGAATTTGCACAAATAAGTCATTCTATCCACTATAGTAACAATTTGTGAATGTAGTTTTATACAAAATATGAATGGTTTTGATTCATGGGCAACTAAACAGGCCTAAGAGATGTGCCTAATGAGGGAAACATGCAAAGAAAAATCCATTATTAGCTCAAATGTTATTTGCCTTAGTCAAATAGTTTGATAGTTGATAGATTAATAATTTCTCTGCAACTAAAAGTAATGGCTTATAGGTATTTATCATCACCAACTCTGGAATGTGACAGAGACTAATTTTACAACAAAAGGCTTGCATTTCTTCACAATGTCAAAATCAAGGTTATTGTTTCAAATTTGTTGTAGATTAATATAACATCGTGGAATCAACCAAACTCACTCAAGCCCTTGACATGTAGATTTGACACAAGTTAAGAGAAGTGTTCAGTTGGTGAATGGTGATATCTTATGTGATTTACATATGGGCTCTATAAAGTTGGAGGAAGCACTAAACATCATGTACTTGTATTCATAAAAGTAAGGACTTCTCATAGCATGAAAATACCAGCAAAAAATTTTAGTTTTTTGTGAAAGACCTGCTGGGGAATGAAAACTTGTAATCATTGTGGATTTGAAAAATCTTTTCCCTTCTTGGCCTATGTTTGCTCCACTGCCTTCTCTCCTTCTCTAATAACCCAAATAGCAAGCCAGAAAAGTTTTTTTTTTTTTTTAAAAAAAAAAACTCATGAAAGCAAAGGAACAAAACCTAGAAACAATTCAGGTAGAATTTGATCATCTAGGTTGTTTCCCTAGTTTCAAAAAATCCCTAAATTGACAACAAACCTATATAAAGACAATAGGATAAGAGATTAGTTGAAGACATTATGATAAGATATTTGTTGAAAATTACCGAGAAAAATGGTTTGATATCGAGCCTGGGTCGGATATTGAAAAAGATTGCATCCATGATCGTACCCTAGCACCATTCTCAAGTTTTCAAGAAATTAAAACTTACAGACTAGTCTGACAGTTGTGAAGAGGCCTCCCTCAAATCTTTCTCCAACTCTCTCTGCATCATATCGGATTCTCTCTCTATGACTCATGGATGTTCCCTAATCTCTATTGATATATGTTCATTTATATCTCTTTCTCTGGCAGTTTTTTTTTTTTTTTATATATATCTTGTGCCAAAAGTTTAGCAGACAATGGAACTCAAACGTTTGTCGATTATATCTCTTTTTCTAGCAGTTTTTTTTTTTTAGTATATATCCTATGCCAAATGGTTAGCAGACGGTGAAACTCAAACGTTTGCATCAAAAATGCCACTATGAATTAATTTTCAAATAAATAATCAATAAAGATTACAAAAAAAAAAAAAAAAAAAAAAAGTGACGTGCTTGCAACAAAAGGAAAGGAAGAAAACAAAGGGTTTCACAAAGGTTTCGGTTGAAAAGCTTTGGGATTGGGCTTTATGGTGGAATTAAATATATAAGAAGTAGGCTTTATGATAGAGATAGAGTTGGAAATTATTTTATATTTATTAGTATTTTAAAATTGATAAAAACTATTTTAAAATTATAGTACAAATTCAAAAAAGATAATAGAAATGACATGGCTGCTGATGTGGCTCAACGTGAGCGTAGCAACATTGAATGCTACGCTTCAGCTTTTAGTATTATATAGATATAGATATAGATATGTTATTACTAAAATGACTATTACCTGAAGGAATTCGGTCTTCAGATACATTTATGGTGACATCACCATTTTCATTTAAAGTAGTGCATATATAGATATTAGAATTTTTGTTTGCAGTCTCACTATTATAATCATGTCATCTCTGTCTAGTGCTCCTCACAAATGGATCATCCTCCATATCTCTTGAATGGCCTAAAGAGTAATCAAATATAAGTAAATCCATAATTTACACACACACACACACACACACACACATGTTAAATTGAAGACTTTAAAAATATATAATAATAAAAATGTAACTTTTTGAAAAACCTACCAACAATACGATGTGAAGGTGACACAATCGTAAATGAAGTAGATCCTCTTTTTATAGAAACCTCTCCTCTTAAAGCATCAACATTGTTGAAGTTAGCATCTACTAAATGACTTCTATTAGCTGCCCAATAACTCATATTCATTTGCCTATCCAACACAGTACCCCTATTCAATTGTAAGTCAGTAGAAATAAGTTGAGTTGTAGGAGCATGAATATTGGTTGGATAATTGCAATTTCTCCTGGATGCAAGAATCATCCTTCTTCTCAATTGTGCATAATAAGAAGACTCCATAGTACCTACAAACCATTAGTTACTAACTATCATTATAGTAAAAAATAATTTCAAATAGTTGGTGGATAATATGAACAACCTCCACTACCAAAAATAATATGAGGACAATTTTAGAAAAACATTTCATTTTAGTTACAATTGACATTTAGACATACCTGAAGAAAACTTCCAGCTTTTGAACTTGCAATTTGATAGATAATCCGCAATAATTTGGTAGACAATATGAACAGCCTACACAACCAAAAAATAATATAAAAATGATTTTAGCATACCGAAACAGAATATAAAAATATTTTACCATAGCCTTTTCATTATATTTATAATTGAGAGTTTGAGATACTTGACAAAACAATCCAGCTTTTGAACATTTAATAGAAAATCTGTAATCAACTGGTAGAAAATATGAACAACCTACACAACCAAAAGATAATATAAAAAATATTTTAGCCTTCTTTTTTGGGGTGCATTCATTTTGCTGTCATCTATTTATAGTGTCTTCTTGGTTGGTAAGTAAGTTCACACATGTAACATGAAGGGCATTTTTCTAAGACTATTTGGAGATTCCTGCCTTTATGCAATTGCATTGAAAATGTAAATCTAAATAAAATATTAAGCATTGTGGCTGCAAAACATAAATAAAAATTATGTGATATTTTTGCACCAGTCATATTTTTCAATAGAAAATATCTAATCTCTGAACATATTACAATCTCATCTTACGGTTATCTCAAAATCTGAACATCATGTGGTTCAAAAAAATTTGGAATTTTTACTAAATTATTTTACAATCTCATCTGATGGTTATCTCAAAATTTGAATATCATGTGGTTTTTAAGTATTTGGAAAAAAATTTTGTATAAAATTCCCCTATTTTCCCAACTTGTCTGGGTTTTATATTCTTTTGTACCGTGGGAATGTAATTCACTAAAATATCATATTAAAAGATAGACCCCATAATTGCTAACGTGACTCCATAGTACCTACCAACCATCATTTACTAACCATCATTATAGTAAAAGATCATTTGAAATAACTGGTGGATAACATGAACACCCTACTAATAATATGAGGACTATTTTAGCAAAGCATTTCATTTTAGAGAGACCTAAAGAAATATTCCAGCTTGTGTGAACTTGCAATTTAATAGCTAATCCATTATAATTTGGTAGAAACCAAAAGATAATATAAAAATTATTTTAGCACACAAAAAGATAATATAATCTCAATTTTATAATAGCATTTTCATTAATTGAGAGTTGGACATACTTTACGAAACAATCCAGCTGTTGAACTTGCAATTTAATAGATAATCCGTAATCAATTGGTAGAAAATATGAACCACGTACACAACCAAAAAAAAAAAAAATTAGCATAGCCTTTTCATTTTATTTATAATTAAAAGTTACAAATACTTGAAGAAACAATCCAACTTAAAAACATGTAAATTAACAGGTAACTTGTGAGCAACTAGTGGTTGAAACAGTAATCAAAATGATGACAGGTGTCCACATCATTCAACACAAAGACCTTTTATGTGATATTTTTGCACCAGTCCTGTTTTTCAATAGAAAATATCTAATCTCTGAACATATTACAATCTCATCTGATGGTTATCTCAAAATCTGAACATCAAGCGGTTCTAAAGAATTTGGAATTTTTACATAATTATTTTACAATCTCATCTAACGGTTATCTCAAAAATTGAATATAATGTGGATCTAAAGTATTTGGAACATTTTTTATTTATAAAATTCCCCCATTTTTCCAACTTGTCTGGGTTCTATATTTTTTCGTACCGTGGGAATGTAATTCAGTAAAATTTCATATTGAAAGATAGAAACCTTAGTTGCTGACATGACTCCATAGTACCTACCAACCATCATTTACTAACTGTCATTATAGTAAAACATCATTTCAAATAACTGGTGGATAACATGAACACCCTACCAATAATATGATGACTATTTTAGCAAAACATTTCATTTTGGACAAACCTGAAGAAATATTCCAGCTTGTGTGAACTTGCAATTTAATAGCTAATCCATTATAATTTGGTAGAAACCAAAAGATAATATAAAAATTATTTTAGCACACCAAAAGATTACATATTCTCAATTTTATAATAGCTTTTTCGTTAATTGAGAGTTGGACATACTTTACGAAACAATCTAGCTGTTGAGCTTGCAATTTCATAGATAACCTGTAATCAATTGGTAGAAAATATGAACAACCTACACAACTAAAACAAAATATAAAAAATATCTTAGTATAGCCTTTTCATTTTATAGCTGTTCGACTTGTAATTTAATAGATATTTCGTAATCAACTGCTAGAAAATATGAACAACCTACACAGCCAAATAAAAATTTAAAAAATATTTTAGCATAGCCTTTTCATTTTATTTATAATTAAAAGTTACAAATACTTGAAGAAACAATCCAGCTTAAAAACGTGTAAATTAACAAGTAACTTGTGAGCAACTGGTGGTTAAAATAGTAATCAAAACGATGACAGGTGTCCACATCATTCAACACCAAGACCTTTTATGTGATATTTTTGCACCAGTCCTATTTTTAAATAGAAAATATCTAATCTCTAAACATATTACAATCTCACCTAACGGTTATCTCAAAATTTGAACATCATGTGGGTCTAAAGAATTTGAAATTTTTACTGAATTATTTTACATTCTCATCTAACGGTTATCTCAAAATTTAAATATCATGTGGTTCTAAACTATTTGGAAATTTTTTTATTTTTAAAATTCCCCCAAGATAATCCATTATAATTTGGTAGAAACCAAAAGATAATATAAAAGTTAGTTTAGCACACCAAAAGATAATATAATCTCAATTCTATAATAGCCTTTTCATTAATTGAGAGTTGGACATACTTTACAAAACAATCTAGCTGTTGAACTTGCAATTTAATAGATAATCCGTAATCAACTAGTAAAAAATATGAACAACCTACACAACCAAAAGAAAATATAAAAAATATTTTAGCATAGCCTTTTCATTTTATTTATAATTAAAAGTTACAAATACTTGAAGAAACAATCCAGCTTTGAACTGAACACCCTACACAACCAAAAGGTAATATAAAATTATTCAAGCATACCAAAAGATAATATAAAAATATTTAAGCATAGCCTTTTCATTTTATTTATAAATGAGTGTTGGACATACCTAAAGAAGCATTCCAGCTTTATTTACAATGAAATTTCCCAACAAAGCAACTCATTCAACAATGTCCTATTTTTTTTGGTTATTTTCTTTGGTTACACAAACTGTTTGGGCAACAATGGAATTTTTCGGCAAAAAAACTCATTAAACAATACACTGCGAAAAAGTAGAAGTAATATGTTCTGACTATGTGCAACTGTATCAAGCTCTGACCGCACGCATATTTGCTTTTTACCCAAATAGACTGCTACCTCTGCCTCCATAGTGGTAATAGCTCTGGATCTATCTATGACACTTGTGAACCAAGGAGGCACATGGCTGATGTACTTCGGTTATTTACTGTGCGTTACAAAAGAGAATATGCAAAATCATATCCCAAAAGGCATATGGGATACTATGGAAGGTGATGATGTGGCTCTTGCATCACAGCTTGTGGCAAGAGACAATGGTTCAGATGAAAGTTTAAAGGTATAAATGTTGAATTGGGAAATTTTCTTCAACTGCTACGATATTGCCTGATTTTGCACTACATGATTGTCACACTATTTTTGGCTTATCCCTACCTAGAACTTCCCCCCACGTTAACCAAACCAAACTGAACCAAATCAACAAATTAAGCTACAACCCAACTCAAGTTAATAAAACCAACATCAAGTTACTTAAAGCGGCTATACAATTAACTCTTAACAATAAACCGTAAATAGTTCAAAAAAAACTACCTACCAAAGCAGGAAAATGGTGTGCAACAGATTTTTACATGTACAAAATTACTTTAATGTCTTTGTAAATTCATTATCATAAAAGTAAATATCTTTTGAGACATGGTCCAGGCATTACAATCCAGTCAAACATGCTAAGCACCTAGCAAATATGGGAATCGATGGAATCCACATCAATTAATTTTCTAATGCCCGCAACCACCAAGCTCTCTAAACAACTTAGATATCCAACCAACCTTGTCACCTTCTGGAAAACTTCAATTAGTACCACCACACTAAAAACTTAGTTTTCATAATCAATGAAGTTGCTCATTAAATGAGATTGAAACTATGAGGGTAAGGGTAATTCAAAACTTACAAACCAATGTTGAGTAGCCTAGTTGTTTTCCTTGCAATTTCTAAAATAATTTGAATTATTTTTAACTGAGCTTCCTCTCCCTCCAATCACTTTTCTGGCATGCTGTTCTATCCTTCAGAGTTGGGTTTCTAAAAATTTTATGACTAGATGGTAATAAGCCTAGTCATTGCTTTTGAAGCACTCACTTTGTGTTAAAACCTTCCACTACCTATTTTGATCTCCCTTTGTATATGGTGCAATTAAATAGTCTGAAATTTTAATCAAGCATGTGAATTTGGGTCAAAATTTCATAAAATAACATATTGCTCCACAATTGATTTTCCAACTGCACCTTCCTTTTGAATGAGATCAAATACCTTTTTTTTTTTTTTTTTTTTTTTTTTTTTTTTTTTTTTTGTACTTCGAAATGTATTATGTATATAACCATGTTTTGAAGCTTGGCCTTTGGTTGCAATTATTTCACAGAATGGACCTCACAAGAAGACTAAATTACTGAACTTTTTTGAGAATCAACTAAATTATTGAACTTAGGTATATAAGGTTACATTCAGGAAATAATTAATTAACCATGTTCTAAGGCATTGGCATGGTTGCTGAAAAATGTCCTACACACTAATCTCAATGTTGATTTCTTTTTCCTTATCTTATCGTGCTTAAATAGTAGTGACACGGCATAGATTTTTAAAAAGTCTGCAATTAATTTAAACTTCTCAATTTGACGAAAATATCGCACCTACAATAGTTTAGGACATGCCCATTAGGAAAAAATCACAAAAGATCCAAAGAATTTTCCAAACAACTAAATAAATAATTTGGGATACATCTCAGGGCTAAAAATGACTAAGACACATAGTTTACTGCTCAAGGCACCGTTCAAGGGACTTTGATGGAGACATATGCAGGAAAATTATGTAGAATTATGCAGATCTAATATCAATTGTTGGAAGTGGATATCAATCTAAATAATGTAGTATACGATGGACGCATCAATGATAAGTACAATCTATTCAATCCAAGAAATGGAGTCTTACATGTTGAAATACGTTGGAAGGTGATTTGAGACATGCCACCAACACTTTATACTTCACTAAACCAAGGTAAAATAAAATAGTTTTTTTGGCTGTTAAGTTATAGCACTATTGAGCAACATAAACAGCTCCTTTTATTTTTGAAACGACATTCAGGCAATCTCACAAACACATCAATGGCATGCCAAGGATTATGCAGTAAAATTATGCAGAATTATGTAGAAAAATTACAGCAAAAATTGAAACACCGAAAACAATTTGCTTTGATTCTAAAACCCAATCCATGTTATACAATCATGAATTTGAAGTACGATCTAATATCAATCTAAATGATGTAGTATACAATGGACGCAATTTTGAATTTTTTTGGGTATTATGAACATTCTTTAAATTCTACTGTAATGTTTTGAATATTAATATTAACATTCTGGAACTAATGTACTAGAAGTGAATAAATTAATCAGCATGGTTTTGGGAGCTCTCAAAGATTTTACTGTGTTATGATAAATTCTTTATTTAATGAAAGTTGGGATATAACATTGAAAATTTTGGGTTTGACCAAAGAGTTTGGTGAAAGATTGATTGCAAAGATGAGGCAAAATCATTTGCAGATTTCATGGAAAATAGAAGAAAGAATGGTACGTTAGAAATGGTCTAAAATATCGATAATGAGCTGCCTAGTGACTGTTTATATTTTATTAAAAAAAATTGATTATCAAAAATATTATATTTAAATTTTTTTTAAGTTCCTCTTCAACCAATTGTACTAAAATAACATTCACACGTTTTCTCATGGATCTTTCAACAAATACACAACAAATAAATTGTCACAGCCTCACAGGTAGAGACACCTACATGCACTTGGCCACATTTTATATATATATATATATATATATTTTTGGATACAGGGTACAAAACAGAAGACAAAAAACAGAGTCTCCAACGAAAAATAGCCTCCAAAAGAGAAACAAAGGGGCACACTTTATTGCTTTTGGCACCCATGATGGTCGAAATTACATTTGTTTTTATGCACTTGGCTCCTTAGCTTCTAACAACAGTGGAATCCATTTATCATAGTTTGCAGTAGATAAAAGGAACGATATGCATTATTTTGACTACAAAGAGTGCACTGATTGTAAAGACAGAGTTAAGACAGTACCTTTTGCCCATCAATATGAACTTGAAGAAGTCTCATTCTCTTGAGAAACAACCGCTACCATTGGATTTTCTAAAAGGCATTGGAAATATAGAGGAATTTGAGGCACGTTCACTTGCATCACTCCTTCAAGAATTTGAACTACCTGCCACCAACACTTTATACTTCACTACTTCAGAGCCTTACATTCTTCCAATAAGCCACAACACATTAAAAAAATGAGACCTCAGATATTCCCAAATAAACCAAGGTAAAATAAAATAGTTTTTTTGGCTGATAAGTTATTGCACTATTGAGCAACATAAACAGCTCCTTTTATTTTTGAAACGACATTCAAGCAATCTCACAAACACATCAATGGCATGCCAAGGATGCTCGTCTAATATAAACACAAACACGAACAAACGAAAAAAAAAAAAAAAGGTCTCATATTAATATAATAGAAGTTTTATTTTAAAACAATAAAAAAAAAAAAAAAAAAAAAAGTGAAGCCTCAAGTTTGACTTTGAATGATATATTCAAAATTTAAATAATTCATAGCAATAGTAAATGTCGGTTAGTTTTTTTTTTTAAATGATTGTAAGGTGTCAAGTTTATTGATACAATTTCGAAACTTTTATTAAGGGAAAAAAGGTTTTTTTTTTTTTTAATAAATACAACAGAGGTCTAGTAGAGGTCTAGTAATACCTATAATTAATAATAATTACTAATTAGTTTAGTGTTTTTCAAAGAATTATGACTATAAGCCTAATTAAGTTGAAAGAAAATTCAATTAGGTCTTAATTTGAAATTATTGGAGATTTTTTTTTTAACCATTAATAATATTTAATTTATATTGGAATTAAATTATTAAAATTATGTATTTAAGTACATATTTTTAATCATTCTAAAAAAATATTTTTAAATGTAATTATGTATATATATGGGCTTACAAACTACTTAACATTTATAAGTCATCCTTAAGGGATTTTTTTTCTTAGGATTATTTGGTGTATGTTAGATGGAGGATACACAGATCCAAGCAAATATATGACTTTTAACAAAGAAGTATCTGTATAATGATAAGCCATCAATGCAAGTAGTGTTGGTCCTGTTGGAGAAAAATAATGAAATATAGAGAGAAGGCAAGGCACTTCAGAGTTGGCAGTGGACCACATGTGTTGAGTCAAATTGTGAGATCATAGCTTCTTTTTTTTACTTATGTTTGTTTTTGATAATCTAAATATTTGATAGCTAGACAGAATTTGAACCTATATATCTTTAAAATATCATGAGGTTACCTACCAACTCATTGAGTTATATAACTCTCGGTAAGACCATAGCATTTTAGAGAATGTCCTCCTTGTAGAGCTCTCGAACCATTAATTATTAAAATAATAATAACGAGGATGCAACATTATATATATATATATATTATTTTTAGAATCCCAACAAAATGCTTTTTTGATCAATTCAAAAATAAAATGGTCTCGAACTACGATAGGATTTACGCATCTCTCCCAACCCAACCTGACATCATCAATTACTCTTGCTTTTCTTTTCTTTTCTTTTTCTTTTTTTTTTTCTTTTTTTTTTAAGATTTATTTATTAACTAAGAAGCAATGTTACAAGGATTGCACTCGCGAGGAGTGCCTAATTGCAAAACATCACACATATATTTTACACAAACATAATTTGGACATTTAATATATCCTCTGAAACTATATTTTGATACTTCAGTCTCTTCTTTGTTAGTTCATCTGCTGCGTCATTTGCTTCACAAAAAAAAAACGTGATGTGGAATGAACGATTAATTCTTGCTCAAGTAGTATTTTGCAATCCAAAGTCAAAAAAAAAAAAAAAAAGTTTCAATCTTAAAGAACCATATATTGTTGCCAATTGCAGAGAATTTTAGAGTCAATTTCTAGGTTTATATATTTATATTCTAATTCCCAAGCTATTTTTATTTTATTACTCTTGCTTTTCTGGTTAGAGCATGTGTAACGGTGTTACTATTGCGCTTAACAGTTAACATATACAAAACAAGATCACTTATACTAGTAGCTAGCATTTTAATATCATCAATCACATGGCCAAAGAGAACTTTACATCATATATATATATATATATAGTCAAACAAAATAATTTTACCCATATTGTAAAAATCTAAAAGAGACTATCTAAATGCTACACTACGTGAGCAATTTAACTGTAACTACTTTTTTTTTTTTGCTTACAAATATATAAATATTAAAGACTTGTATATATTTAAATTGGAATAAAAAATTCATAAGAGTACACGTATCAATCTATGTATAACAGCATAAGGACTAATTTTCATCAAATTCTAAAAAATTACCCACATCAAACTATGTAAAGATGTGTAAATATAGAAAAGTTACATGGTTATTATAGTTAGGTAAAATGAGAATTTTATTAATTTTTTCTAGAGAAAGGGAGAGGGTTCTAGAGAGAGGAAGAGAGAGAGAGAAGGTTGAAGGAAGTAATAATTTTTTTTTTTTTTTGAAAAGTGAATATTTTATTGAAATAATTTTTTAGAATTGATAATCTGATGTAGGTGTTTTTGAATAATAATTGTGTAAAAATAGAAAATTAAGTTCCTATATTAAAATAAATAAAAAAATGCTCAAAAGGGCACTCGTAAAAAAATGGGGTTTTTTCATTTTTGTTGTGAGGATTTAGGCTAGTTTATTTTATTTTATTTTATTTTTATTTATTTTTTGGATATGGGAGCAGTAAGCTTATTAGCTCGGGCTGTTTAGGCTTTAGATGGTGTGGATTTTGTTATATTCAGCATATCCTTATTTTCTTATTTGGGCTTCAGTGATAGTTTTTGGTAACTTTATTTATTTGGGAAAAACTTCGGTTAGATGTTGTATATTTGGGGAAAAATTCTCTCTCTCTCTTTTTTTTTTTTTTGGTTAGTATAATAATTTGATAGAAGTAGAAGGATTTGAAAATTTGATGTCTTTATTGGAAACGCCTAAAGGTGCTAGTTAAACTATAATTCACTATCAATTTTTACGTGTTTCACTTTATAATCCACTATCACAACTTAACATATTTTTTAAAGTCACATTATTATTATTTTATTTCCTTATAAAATAATTAAAGTTTAAAATATAAAAAATATAATATAAAACACATGAAATACTATAATCGGAGATAAATTGATTGAGTAATAAAGTGAAAGCAAATGTCAAATTTATTTGGTATTTGACACATCTCAAGGAGGTGATTTTTTGCGTTTAGTGTGCTAAATGCCAAAATTTAGCATTTAACTCACTGATGCTAGTGCTCTAACAACATCTAAAGTTAAGGGTGAGTGGGATTTTATGGGTATGTTTGTTGTAGTTGATGAGGTTGGTGTGGTGTGGTGTGGTGAGAGAACTTGAGTTTTAGGCTTGGAGGGCATTAAAGTATTGTGATTTTGATTTGGTTTTGGATTCAGCTTGGTGCTTTGTCAACCTTAAAGTAAGACTTTAGACGAGATTGGGTGCTGTCTTTGTGTTTGTGTATGTGTTGATGTGTTGAGGTCTAAATGTAATACCTGAGCTGCTGTGTTGGTGCCTTAAAGTTGATTTGTTACGGTGTTGTCCCTTTGTTGTTGGTGAATGGAGTATAGTGAAGACCTGGTGTGGTATTTTTTGTGCCTTTGTGACCTTTTGAATGGTTGGGGATGTGGGTGAGTATTAAGACTTGAAGTTGAAAGTTAAGAGGAGAGGGAGAAATAAAAATATATGCGTGTGGAAGCTTGAGGAGTGTAAAACATAAATAAAAAAGGAAAAAAGGCAGCATGTGATCCGAAGGAAAAGTGCTCTTACTCATTTTGTTTTTATTACAAAAGAATGCTACTCCATATATAGAAGAATATGAGTATAAGAAAACAATTTGAAAGAAATCACTAGGACATACTTAGGTATTCTAAAGTACAATAATTCTTAAAATGCTTATCAAACTTATCATTTATCTACTTTGTAGATAAACTTATCAAACTTATCACTTATTTACTTTGTCTACCATGTACAAGAAAGTGGGGAGAGAATATATATTTTTAAATTTTTATTATTATTTAAAATTGAAAAAAGAAAAAGAAATCGATTAATTTTTTTCAAAAATAAAAATTACTCAGAAGAGTAATGATTATCACACCCTTGTTGTTGTACATACTTCATTCGCTCCTTTAAAATTGTATTGTGAGAATATGATTTCAATTAAAATTGCAAAATCGTATTTAAAAGTGTGTTATAGTAACTGAGTAACAAGATTTAGCCTTAGAAAAGCGTCACATGACACATCTAGAGAGTAGAGAGCACATTATAAGAAGATTGGACACATCTCAAAGTAAGAAACACAGTACCTCTTTTTATAAAAATCAACCCTCTATTTATTTGGAAAGATAAAGTTTTCTGAAAAATACTTAATAGATAAAAAAAATTGCTTAACGATTTTAAGAAAAACTAGGGTCAATGCTCAATACTTGATAATAAGATGTTTTTGTAACATTAATAATTGAGATCTTATTGGGGTTTCATTTCAATGTCCAGATATGGATTTGGAGTCCATTTGCCTTCTGAATGAGCGTTGAAAATAGCCTCCTAGCAAGATTTGAAGACCTAGTTGATATTTAGAGTGGCTTGTTTTTTAAATTGCTGCTTTCTTTCATTCGAGGGGTTTGCACCCAATACTGTCAGGAAAGAGATGATATGGTTTTCTGCTGCAATCTCCAATCAAAGCTTCATATGCTGGCTAATGGTCAAGAACAGGTTATAAACCTGTGATAAGCTTGCTAATGGGGTTACAATATTTATCTCCCATGTTCTGCATGGGAAATTAACTACGTCGGTTTAGGAATAGCTTATTTAGCTGAAACTAAAAACTTTTTGCTAAAAGTACTGTAGATAAAGTAAAAAAAGTTGCTTAAATAATACAGTAGGACCCATTAATAGTACCAAAAAAATGCAATGAGACCCGTAAATAGTAGCAAAAATAAGCTAAATACTGACAAAAATAAGCTAAATAGTAAAAAAAAACTAACTTTATATGCCAAACACAACCTTTTTTATGAATGTTCTTATACTAAATGATAGCAGTAAGTGTTAAATTTGTGCTTAATCAACTGGCATTTGAGTGATTCAAATGCTAGGTTATAAACTCAGTATTCTCACTAAAGCAAAAGAGATTTCAAGTCCGTCACATTAATGCTAGATTGGGTTGCCTTCTGGCTGCAACTTTTTTAGTTTATAACGAGAACTTATTATTTTCACTATAAGATTATGTATAATTTTTTGAAAACACCATCTTTCAATGTACAAATCTACTTTTACAGAGCTTATTTTCAAAACAAAATACACTAATAAAAATAAACTAAACCAATTGCACAGGGCGGTCTACTAGAAACAAAAGGATTGAGTTTGGGACAGGTCCAAACTCTAGCCCAACTTTAAATTCAGCTGCTGTAAGCTGATCCAACCATTATGAATACTCCCAAGTCAATCAGTACAAGGAAAAAAATAGGGACGAAAAAAGTCATACAGTATATCTGCTGTATGAAAGTATTTTGAATTATATCCACAGCAGAACAGCTCAGTTATCAGTACCTTGTTGAGGCTATGTTTCATTATAAATGCTAAAATGCATGAAGGTTAATTGTTGCACTATTAATTACTTTAACATTCTTCTTACATGGCACCTTCATTACTGAAAAAACAATCTGGTAATCAACCAAGCCTCTGCAATATTTGTATCAGAAATTCAAGATATACATGCAACAGAGATTCCCCCCTATATATTCCTGAGTTTTAATGTGAGATGGCCTGATATTGAAGCGTAGTTCACAAATCAAGTAACTGTTGTTCGAAAGGGAAAGGGGAAGATCACAAGTCCTAATTTAAACAATAGTCAATACTTCAAACTTTAGTCCTAGCCCCAATCTTCTGTTGTAGACTTGTACTGCTCATTAGGCTTTTATGCGAACCACAAATGAACCTGTTCAATAATTTTTAAAAAGCATGATTACAAGAAAGCATGCAAAAAGTAGTACCAAATGGACATGATTTATAAATGGAAAGGCTTAAATTTTAGGTTAAAAACAACTCATGATGCATTCATCTAAAAGGACCAAAAAAAGTAACCAGAACACAATAACAAGATAATTTTGCAGTAGTGCCAAACACAATCGAAACATATTAAAGATGATTTATTAATGACATTAAAGATATGCAAGTCACATCAAATGGCATAAAATCAAGATAGAAAGTGATAGTTTTGTCAACAAAGGATAATGAAAAAACCAAAGATATGTATGAAGTACTACTTCGTCAAAAGTAATTTTGCCTGGATCATTATCATAGATGATCCTGGTTTTCTTCCTTTTTCCCCTGAACTAGTTGTGCAAAGGCACACTCAATAGGAGGTTCTGGGGAAGAATGATAAAACCAATCAACTCAGTCTAGTTCTTGCTATGTTGCATGCATCCTAATGGTAGTTTCAAGCATTCCATATGCAATCTCGGAGGAAAACAGTTTCTCACACCCTCATAACTCATAAGAGATGCAGTATGTTGATAACAGGATGCAACAAACAGAAAATTTCATATTAGAACAATATAGGGTTTCCCAGGAAAAGCAACGAGCAAAAAGGCCAATAAATATGAAAAAGAGGCATGCAGGATTTGCACATACCAATATGCAACCAATGAGCTCCTAATAATCTAGAGGAACCCCTAATAAAATGATTTTGAATAAAATACTACTGGAAAGTTAAAATAAGGGACAAAATACAAGGCGATTACTGCTAAAAGTTTTGAATGATGAATGAGGAAAAAGGCGGGGAATGGATAGTAGTAGGGTAAGGCAAAGGGAAAAAAAAAATTTCAAAGATCAAATATTGAAAATAAGATGGAATATGGAGGAGATTAGGATTACAAAGAAGGATATTGTGGAGAAAGAAAATTTACCCTCAGGAAAAACATATAAACATATTAGTAATATACACCACAAGTGGCTAGTATAAGAAATCAGCTATACAAAAGATGTGAAAACAGTCTATGAACTAGCTAGATTAAACATCAAGTACCTAATACCTATAAAATAATACCAAGTTGAAAATACACAATAATGAGTCAACGCATTAAAAACCTAACATAGATGAACTGAGGGGAGCTTATAACCTGAATGAGATCAATAGGACTACTTAGAATTAAAAGATATGAATATCAAAGGGACTACTTCCCTTAATTGTTTCTTTTGTTCAGATTTGAGACATTAAAAGATATGAATATATATGAGAGGACTCAGGATGATTTGCTCAACTAAGTATGCAAAATATGAAATATAAATAAACAGAGGAACATTATGGCAAAACATATACATGTGAAAGGAGAAACAATGAAATTGTAGAGATCAGTGTAGGTATTGCCATAATCAATTTATCCACCTTTACTAGGGAAATGAGTGAGTAAGCAAATCCTGAATCACAAGCGAGAAGTCATAAAGCATGTTTCCCTTCATGAATGGATAAACAAATAAATAATGATTATCATGCAGTGTCTTGAATGACAAAAGAAAGCATATCATGGTATTCTTACAAAAAAAAACAACGTGCACAAAAGTATTCACAATCTAAAGCACTCAATAACCAGTGCTTACATGTAGGAAGGTTGGATATATCTGCAGTAACTGCACAAGGAATTCCCAAATTTGAAAGAGCACCCCTTATGATTCCACATGGGAAATATAGATGCATGCTAGTAGCTTGTGCTGCCTTGTTTTCGGCTAGAGGATTATCTTGAGATAAATCTCCATTTTCAAGAGATGGATCAATTGACATACATGCAAGCCAACGAAATCAATTATCTTGCAAGACAAACGTACCCTACAAGGAAAAAAAAATCCATTTTCTTAAATTCACACAAAACATATAATTATAATCAGTTAAAATATTTGAACTTACTCTATGATTGGTCTTCAAGTTGTCTATTTGCTTCTTGAAGAGCTCAAACTAGAAGTCCTTGCAGATGAACTTGATTGCCTCTAGATGATCACTGAAACGAGGCCGCTCCATGGTATACCTAAAAAGAAATAGTATTTTTACTATTGCAAGCAGCATCTTTTGGTAAAGCATGCTGAGAACTATACCGAATATCAAATAATCACTAATATATACAAATATGCATACAAAACTTACTATATCAGTAATAACTAATAAGTAACAAGATCTAAATTAATTACATGAACCCTATGCTGCTGATAGCTTCAAACAAAGTTTTTTCTGCTGTTCTACCACTCCCTTGTATATTCATGTTAGATTCAATGCTACCCACCTTAAATAAAGAGCTAGAAATCCCTGACAAGATTTTAGGAGCAAAACTAAACAACAGCTTCTCATCAATGCCTTAATTGCAACCACATCCAAATAATCATACACACATGGTGGTCAATTGTTAGTACATCCCCGTATCAGTAACCACACAATTGGTTAGCTAAGAATCAAGCTTTCACCTTTAAAAGGCAAGCTTTTTTAAGAACACATTTTTATGACATATAACACCCATTTCAAAGAACTTCAAAACAAGTCAGTTTAGATTTGCTTTCAATAAGCAATTATATAATCCTTAAAGCATTCGCACCAACTTGTGTAAAAATTCCTGTCTATTTTAGTATAAGAACCTACTTTTTTTATTTTACATACTCACTTTTCAAAACACCCCACCACCCTATATCAGATTATCTATTTTACGCTCCATTTCATTAAAATATTAATTTTTCTTTTTTTTTTTTAATTAATTTTTTCTCTTTCTTCACACACAACCACCACCATCCACTCTCTTCTTTCGTTCCCGAGATACTTAAAGAATGAACAACTAAATGCAAAATGAACAGGTAGTGTAAATTTACACGATCCTTGTAGCAAACTTGTAAATTTACACAATTATACACGGACTGATGAAAGTCATTTTTAGGCAAAACTTTGCAAATTCTACATCTTTTTCTATTATACAAGGATGGACTGATGTGAATGCTCTTATAGTACTAATGCTCAAAAGAAAAATTAATCCCATTTTGCAAATCCATATTATGTATAAGCAATTTAATCAATTTTCCCATTTGGGCTTTCTTTTCTTTCTTTTTTTTCCCCTGTTTCATTTCCATAGTCCTAAATCCTAAATAATTAGTACATCAACTAAGGAAAACTAAAAAAGTTTTTAGCAAACTTTTAATTAACAAAAAATTAAACTAGAACTAAAATATTAATTCCATAAGACTAAGTAGAGTAGATCCTAAACACTTTCTCAAACCCAAACAAAAAACATCCAAGAATCTAAATCATACTAGTAACCTTTAGGTTGTGTTTGGATGGCAACATTTGGAGTTGGATTTGGATTTGAAATCTATTGATTTGAAATCTCTTAATTTTAAAATTCCTTGTTTGGGTCTTTTTAAGTAAAGAATGATTTGAAATTCCTCATTTGAAATTTCATTGTTTGGATATCTAAATTTGGATTTAGATTTGGATTTGAAATTAAGATCAATAAAATATAGTTTATGATTATTTTTTTTCTTAATCTTTTCACATTTTAATTTTAGTAACATTTTTAATAAATGCACAAGGTAATATTGATAATTATGCAAATAAAAAATATTAAATTCTAAGCATAATTGACAATCTAACCTTTTTTCTTTTATGCCGGTTTGAATAGTCAACCATTTGTGAATTAAAAAAAAAAAAAAATACAATAGTTGGTGGGCAAATATTGGTTTGTACGCCAATAAAAAATGGGTTAAATAAAGATCAAGTTGCCTAAAATTTAAGAAGTGCTTGACAACAAGCATAAGTGGGTAACAATAAAGCAAGCTTTTAGTGGTTTAGAGTAAAGCTCACCACCGCTCGCCGCACCTACTGGTGTCGGTATTCAGAAAACGCTGCCGACCACACGCCGGACACCTGCGGTGGTGCTCTACGGCGGTCAGCTCGATGCGGCGAAGGTCGGTGCTATCGGTGGCGGGTGGTGGCTGAACACGCCTACTTGAGAGTAAAGCAAGGTAGTACATCATCTACAAAGAACTGAAGAAGAAGAAGACTTCAGAGCCAAAAATGCAGATACACGGCATTTGCAAAAACGCAGAGAGAGAGAGAGAGAGAGAGAGAGAGAGAGAGAGAGAGAGAGAGAGAGAGAGAGAGAGAGAGAGAGAGAGAGAG